>NC_080380.1:49739667-49963347 GCF_014773155.1 Arachis stenosperma
ACAACCACCTCTGTTCTACCTTAGACTAATTATTATCTCTTGGATTCTTTTATCGGAATCTTCGTGGTATAAGCTAGACTGATGGCGGCATTCAAGAATCCGAAAGGTCTAAACCTTGTCTGTGGTATTCTGTAGGATTCAATGACTGAATGACTGTGACGTGCTTCAATCTCCTGAAGGCGGGTCGTTAGTGACAGACGCCAAAAGAATCACTGGATTCTACTCCGGTCTGATTGAGAACCGACATATGGAATGCCGTGCCGTGACAGGCATTAGGAATCGTTCCAATGAGAGGATGGGAGGTAGCCACTGACAACGGTGAAACCCTACACACAGCTTGCCATGGAAGGAGACTTGCGTGTTTGATGAAAAGACAGTAGGAAAGCAGACTCAGAAGATGGAGCATCTCCAAACCTCAACCTATCTCCATTACTGCAAACATAACCATTTCATGTTCTTTGCTTTTCACAATCAATCCTGATAATTTCTGATATCCTGACTAAGATTTACAAGATAACCATAGTTGATTCAAGCCGACAATCTCCGTGGATCGACCCTTGCTCACGCAAGGTTACTTGGACGACCCAGTGCACTTGCTGGTTAGTTGTGCGGATTGCAAAAGTGTTATTGCATTTCGTGCACCAAGTTTTTGGCGCCGTTGCCGGGGATTGTTCGAGTTTGGACAACTGACGGCTTGTCTTGTTGCTTAGATTAGGACTATTTTTTGTTGGTTTAGAGTCTTTTAGTTGATCTAGTTTCATATTCTAAGTTTGGTGTCAATTGCATGCTTTTATTTTTCTTTTAAATTTTCGTTTTTGCATGTTCTTAGTCCCTTTTTGATTCATAAAAATTCTAAGTTTGGTGTCCTCCTTGTGTTTTTCCTTTAAAATTTTCGAAAAAGTAGTATTAGATTTTCGAAAATTTTAAGTTTGGTGTCATTTTGTGTTTTTCTCTTTCCTCTTAAAAAAAAAATCAAATTTTTTTTTCATAAAAACTTTTCAATCATATCTTCTTAATTGCTATTTTCAAAATCTTTTTAATTAACTAATTGATTCAGTTCTCAATTTGCTTTGATCTTATTTTCTTTCTAATTTTCGAAATCTTATTTTATTTTCCTTTTGACTTTCGAATTTTTATTTTAAATTTCCTTTTTATTTTTATTTTTATTTTTCGGTTATTTCAAAAAAAAAAAAAAAACCAAACAAACAAAATTTATCTCTTTGCAATTGTTATCATTTCCCTTTTGTCCATTATGGACTTAAGTGGAATTACCAGTCCAGAAGGACTCTGGGGTCCTATGCCAACCCCAATACAGCTGCATATGGGAGTAGCATCTGTGTACCTCCCATCAAAGCAAGCGCTTTGAGCTAAACCCTCAACTCATTATCATAGTGCAGCAAATTGCCAGTATCCGGTCTTCCAGAGGAAGAACCTACTGAGTTTCTGGCACAGTTCTTACAAATTGCTGACACAATACATGATAAAGAGGTAGATCAGGATGTCTACAGACTGTTACTGTTTCCATTTGCTGTAAAAGATCAAGCAAAAAGGTGGTTGAATAACCAACCTACAGCAAGCATAAAGACATGGAAACAGCTATCAGAAAAATTCCTGAATCATTTTTACCCTCCAAAAAGGATGACACAGCTAAGGCTGGACATCCAAGGCTTTAAACAAGAGGATAATGAATCCCTTTATGATGCCTGGGAGAGGTATAGAGGTATGCTCAAAATGCCCCTCTGAAATGTTTCAGTGGGTACAGTTAGACATCTTCTACTGGGCTTACAGAAAAAGCTCAGATGTCTTTAGACCACTCAGCTGGTGGATCTATACACATGAGAAAGACAATTGAAGAAGCTCAAGAGCTTATAGACATTGTTGCTAGAAACCAATACTTATATTCTAGCAAGGAATTCGTTCCACAAGAAGAGGTCATGGCAGTAGTCAATGATCCTGATCCTCAAGAACAGATGAATGAGCTTAATCAACAATTGCTCCTGATGACAACAGTTAGCAGAATTTAAAGAAATGCTCCATGATACTAAGGTTGCTAACAAGAGCTAGAACTGCAGTTAAATCAAGCAAAACAGCAAATATCTAAACAAATAACAGAAGAATGTCAAGCAGTTCAACTAGGATGGGAAACACTGAATGCCACTGCTCAAAAGAGCAAGAAGTCAATTAAGGAACAGTTGACAGAGGATGACCAAGCCACTGTTCAAAATCCCTCTGAGGACAGTAAGAGCACAGAGAGGAATATTATTGGCGTTCAAACGCCAAAAGGGAAGGAAAGTTGGCGTTAAACGCCCATTCCTTGCCCAATACTGGCGTTCAAGCCAGAACAGGGAGGAAAGCTGGCGTTAAACGCCATTCCCTGCCCAGTTCTGCGTTCAAACGCCAGAAAAGGGGAGAAGTTGGCGTTTAACGCCCAAACTTCATCCACTCCTGGCGTTCAAACGCCCAAGGAGAATCAGGCACCTGAGAGTTCTGATGATTATCCCCCTAACAAGGCCTCTTCAACCATTTCTGTAAGGAATAAACCTGCAGCATCTAAGGTTGAAGAATATCAAGCCAGATGCCTTACCCTCAGAAACTCCGCAAAGCGGAACAGGATAACAATTTGCCCGCTTTGCAGACTATCTAAGGACTCTTGAAATAAAGATTCCGTTTGCAGAGGCACTTGAGCAAATACCCTCTTATGCTAAGTTCATGAAAGAGATCTTAAGCCATAAGAAAAATTGGAGAGAAACTGAAAAAGTGTTTCTCACTGAAGAATGCAGTGCAGTCATTTTGAAAGCTTACCAGAAAAGCTTCAAGATCCTGGAAGCTTTATGATACCCTGCACATTAGAAGGCGCCTGCACCAAGATAGCCCTATGTGATCTTGGAGCAAGCATCAATCTAATACCTGCATCCACTATCAGAAAGCTTGGGTTGACTGGAGAAGTCAACCAACCAGGATATGCCTCCAACTTGCTGATGGTTCCATTAAACACCCATCAGGCATATAGAGGACATGATTGTCAAGGTTGGGCCATTTGCCTTCCAACTGACTTTGTGGTGCTGGAAATGGAGGAGAACAAAAGTGCAACTCTCATTCTAGGAAGACCTTTCCTAGCAACTGGACGAACTCTCATTGATGTACATAAAGGGGAAGTACCCTGAGAGTCATGAGATGAGTTCAAGTTGAATGCTGTGAAAGCTATGCAGCATCCAGACACACCAGAAGACTGCATGGACGTTGACATTATTGATTCTCTGGTAGAAGAGATCAATAGGCTGAAAGCCTAGAATCAGAGCTTGAGGACATCTTCAAAGATGCTCAACCTGATCAAGAAGAACTAGAGGAAGTAAAGGAATTTTCGAAAATTCCTCAGGAGGAGGATAAGCCTCCCAAGCCTGAACTCAACCATTACCATCATCCTTGAAATATGCATTTCTGGGAAAGGGTGACACTTTTCCAGTGATTATAAGCTCTGCTTTAAATTCACAGGAAGAGGAAGCACTGATTAAAGTGCTAAGGACACACAGACAGCTCTTGGGTGGTCCATAAGTGATCTCAAGGGCATTAGCCCAGCTAGATGCATGCCACAATCCTGTTGGAGGATAATGCCAAACCAGTGGTTTCAACCACAGAGGAGCTAAATCCTGCCATGAAGGAGGTGGTGCAGAAGAGGTCACTAAATTACTGGAGGCTGGGATTATTTATCCTATTTCTGATAGCCCCTGGGTGAGCCCTGTCCAAGTTGTTCCCAAAAAGGGAGGCATGACAGTGGTTCATAATGAAAAAATGAACTGGTTCCTACAAGGACAGTCACAGGGTGGCGCATGTGTATTGACTACAGAAGACTCAATACAGCCACCAGAAAGGATCATTTTCCTTTACCATTCATAGACCAAATGCTAGAAAGACTACTGGTCATGATTACTACTGCTTTTTGGATGGCTACTCAGGCTACAACCAATTGCAGTAGATCCTCAAGACCAAGAGAAAACAGCATTCACATGCCCTTCTGGCGTTTGCCTATAGGAATGCCTTTTGGTCTGTGCAATGCACCTGCAACCTTCCAAAGGTGCATGCTCTCTCTTCTCAGATATGGTAGAGAAATTTCTGGAAGTCTTCATGGATGACTTCTCAGTATATGGAGACTCATTTAGCTCCTGTCTTAACCACCTCTCACTTGTCCTGAAAAGATGCCAAGAGACTAACCTGGTTTTAAACTGGGAGAATGTCACTTTATGGTGACTGAAGGAATTGTCCTTGGCACAAAATTTCAAGCAGGGAATAGAGGTGGACAAGGCAAAGGTAGAGGTAATTGAAAAATTACCACCACCTGCCATGTTAAGGCAATCAGAAACTTTCTGGGGCATGCATGATTCTACAGAAGGTTTATCAAGGATTTTCAAAATTGCCAACCTCTGAGTAACCTGCTAGCTGCTGACACTCTATTTATCTTTGATAATGAGTGTCTGCAGGCATTTGAGACCCTGAAAGCTAAGCTGGTCACAGCACCAGTATCTCTGCACCAGATTGGGCATTACCATTTGAATTAATGTGTGATGCCAGTGATCATGCCATTGGTGCAGTGTTGTGACAGAGGCATAATAACTTCTGCATGTCTTTATTATGCCAGCCGTGTTCTAAATGATGCACAGAAGAATTACACAACCACAAAAAAAGAATTTACTTGCAGTGGTTTATGCCATTGACAAGTTTAGATCCTACCTAGTAGGATCCAAGTGATTGTGTACACTGACCATGCTGCTCTTAAATACTTACTCACAAAGCAGATTCAAAACCCAGGCTTATCAGATGGGTGTGCTTCTGCAAGATTTTGATATAGAAATAAGAGACAGAAAAGGGACAGAGAATCAGGTAGCTGATCATCTGTCCAGAATAGAGCCAGTAGTTGGGGCGTCCCTCCCTTCTACTGAGATCTCTGAGACTTTCCCAGATGAGCAATTGTTTGCCATTCAGGAAGCTCCATGGTTTGCAGACATTGCAAACTATAAAGCTGTGAGGTTCATACCCAAAGAGTACAGTTACATGCAGAAAAAGAAATTAATTTCAGATGCCAAGTACTACCTTTGGGATGAACCATATCTCTTTAAGAGATGTGCTGACGGAGTGATCCGCAGGTGTGTACCCAGAGAAGAAGCACAGAGGATCCTATGGCACTGCCATGGATCACAGTATGGAGGACATTTTGGAAGTGAGCGAACAGCCACTAAAGTCCTCCAATGTGGCTTCTACTGGCCTACTCTCTATAAAGATTCCCGAGAGTTTGTGCGTAACTGTGACAGTTGCCAAAGAGCTGGTAACCTGCCTCATGGATATGCCATGCCTCAACAAGGGATATTAGAGATAGAGCTGTTTGATGTATGGGGAATTGACTTCATGGGGCCATTCCCACCATCATACTCAACACTTACATTCTGGTGGCAGTGGACTATGTATCTAAGTGGGTAGAAGCAATTGCTACACCCACTAATGATACTAAGACCGTACTGAAATTCCTCCAGAAGAACATTTTCAGCAGATTTGGCGTTCCCAGAGTGTTAATCAGTGATGGGGGCACTCATTTCTGCAATAAACAACTATACTCTGCTATGGTCAGATATGGAATTAGCCACAAAGTGGCAACTCTGTATCATCCACAGACAAATGGGCAAGCAGAGGTCTCTAACAGAGAACTAAAAAGAATCCTAGAACGGACTGTAATGGCCCGAAGAAAGGATTGGGCAAAGAGCTTGGATGATGCTCTGTGGGCATACAGAACAGCATTCAAGACTCCTATAGGCACCTCTCCATACCAATTGGTGTATGGGAAGGCCTGCCATTTGCCTGTGGAACTGGAACATAAAGCCTACTGGGCAACCAGATTCCTAAACATGGATGCACAGTTAGCTGAAAAAAGACTGCTACAGCTGAATGAGCTAGAGGAGTTCAGACTCAATGCCTTTGAAAATGCAAAAATCTATAAGGAAAAGGCAAAGAAATGGCATGACAGGAAATTGTCAACCAGAGTCTTTGAGCCAGGACAAAAAGTTCTGCTCTTCAACTCTAGACTCAAACTGTTTCCAGGAAAACTCAAATCCCGTTGGGGGGGTCCATATGTGATTACAGGAGTGTCACCATATGGATATGTTGAGCTTCAGGATATTGATTCTGATAAGAAGTTCATTGTTAATGGACAGAGAATCAAACATTATCTTGAAGGAAACTTTGAGCAGGAGTGCTCAAAACTGAGACTAAAGTGATTCTCAGTGAAAGTCCAGCTAAAGACAGTAAAGAAGCGCTTACTGGGAGGCAACCCAGTCATTAGTAGGTTGTATGATTTGTTCTTACAGAGGCAAATATCAAAAAATAAAGGAATTCACAGAGTTACAGAAGGATTCAGCTCAAAAAGAAGAGAAAATGAGCTTACTGGCGAAAAAACGCCAGTAAGGTGCATTTTGGGCGTTAAACGCCAGAATGGGTACCATTCTGGGCGTTTAACGCCAGGTGTGCAGCATCACTGGGCGTTCAGAAAAACGCCCAGTGAGGAAGGTTTTCTGGCGTTTAACGCCAGCCAGGTACCTGGCTGGGCGTTAACGCCCAAAAAGGGTGCCAAGTGGCGTTAAACGCCAGAATGGGTGCCATTCTGGGCGTTTAACGCCAGAAAGGTGGGGGGACCACATTTTTGTTTTCAACTCAAATTTTTTCAAACTTTCCTCTTTTTACCCATAATCTTCTACATAAATGCACTTCAACCTTTCATCATTCACTTTCAAATCTTCACAAATCAAAACCATTCTTCAAATCTATTTCAAAATAATCTCAAATCTTCTTCAAAACTCACCCTTTTCTCAAATTTTTTCAAAATCTTTTCAAATTTCCTTTCAAATCTCTCTTTTGTTTTCGAAATTCTCCTCCCCCCACTCTATAAATGAACGTTCCTCACCCCTCCTTCCTCACACCATTCGACTTTCCTCTCTCTCTCTCTCTCTCTTCTCTTCTTTCTTTTCTTTTGCTTGAGGACAAGCAAAACCTCTAAGTTTGGTGTGCTTTTCCGTGATCACTAAGCTAAGATCTATCAAGATCATGGCTCCCAAGGGAAAACAAACCAACTCAAGAGGAAAGAAAGAGACTAATCCAAAGAATCTTTGGAATGAAGAGAAGTTCTTAACCAAAGAACATGAAGACCATTATCACAAAATAATGGGTCTGAGGTCAGTGATCCCGGAAGTTAAATTTGATCTGAAAGAAGATGAATATCCGGAGATCCAAGAGCAATTCGAAACAGAGGTTGGGAAGTTCTGACCAATCCTGAGACAAAGGTTGGAAGGAACATGGTTCAGGAATTCTACTCAAATCTGTGGCTAACAGATAAGCAAAGAATGACTGGAACCGCTTACCATACCCACAGAACCATGGTCAGAGGGAAAGTTATGTACTTCCATCTGGACAAATAAGAGAAATCTTCAAACTACCTCAACTACAAGATGATCCTGATTCCTTCAATAGGAGGATGGTGAGAGTAGATAAAGGTTTGGATCAAGTTCTAGAGGACATCTGCCTCCCTGGGACTAAGTGGATAACCAATTCAAAGGGTGTCCCAAACCAACTCAAGAGGGGAGACCTCAAGCCAATTGCAAGAGGTTGGCTAGACTTTATTGGGCGTTCCATATTGCCCACTAGCAACCGTTCTGAGGTCACCATCAAGAGAGCAGTGATGATTCACTGCATTATGCTTGGAAAAGAAGTGGAGGTTCATCATGTGATTGCTTGTGAGATCTACACCAATGCAAATAAGAATTCCACTGAGGCCAAACTGGCTTACCCAAGCTTGATTTCCTTGCTCTGTAAAGAGGCTGGGGTGAAGATTGGAGTAGATGAGTTCATACCCATTGAACACCCAATCACCAAGAAGTCAATGGAAGGACAAGTGCAAGACAACTCCATCAAGAGGAGGGCGCAGGAATTCCTCCCTGAATTCCCAAGAATTGACTACTGGTCCAGCCTAGAAGCATCTATTAACAAGCTGCAAGAGACTATGGAGCAACTGAAGGAAGAACAGCAGAATCAGAATTGCATGTTCTGCAAATTGCTGAAGGAACAAGAGAAGCAGGGGCGTGAACTCCAAGAGTTGAAACGCCAAAAGCTCTCTTCTCAAGCTGAGGGAGCATCCACTTCTCAAAATCAAGGTTGTTGAGTCCTAACTCTGTGAAAACCTCTATCATTAGGAGCCTCTGTTTTTCGTTTTTTTTTTATTCTCCTTTATTTTGTTTTTATTTTTCGTTTTTTTTCTAGTCTCATTCTATATCTATTTTTGAGTCTTGTTTTTAATTCATAATTAATAAAATTAAAGTTATGCCTTAAAGTTATGAATGTCCTATGAATCCATCACCTCTCTTAAAAGAAAAATGCTTTAATCACAAAAGAACAAGAAGTACAGGGTTTCAAAATTTATCTCTGAAACTAGTTGAATTAGTTTGATGTGGTGACAATACTTTTTGTTTTCTGAATGAATGCTTGAATAGTGCATATGTCTCTTGAATTTGTTGTTTTTAAGAATGTTAAATTTGTTGGCTCTTGAAAGAATGAGGAGAAAGAGAACTGTTATTGAGGATCTGAAAAATCATCAAATTGATTCTTGAAGCAAGAAAAAGCAGTGAATACAAAAAAAAAAATTTCGAAAAAAAAGAGAAAAGAAAAAGAAAAAGAAAAGAAATAGAGTTGTGATCCAAGGCAACAAGAGTGTGCTTAAGAACCCTGGACACCTCTAATTGGGGACTTTAGCAAAGCTGAGTCACAATCTGAAAAGGTTCACCCAATTATGTGTCTGTGGCATGTGTGTATCCGGTGGTAATACTGGAAGACAGAGTGCTTTGGGCCACAGCCAAGACTCATATATTAGCTATGTTCAAGAATCATCATACTTAACTAGGAGAATCAATAACATTATCTGAGTTCTGAGTTCTCATAGATGCCAATCATTCTGAACTTCAAAGGATAGAGTGAGATGCCAAAACTGTTCGGAGGCAAAAAGATACTAGTCCCGCTCATCTAATTGGAACTATGTTTCTTTGATATTTTGGAATCTATAGTATATTCTCTTCTTTTTATCCTATTTTGATTTTCAGTTGCTTGGGGACAAGCAACAATTTAAGTTTGGTGTTGTGATGAGCGGATAATTTGTACACTTTTTGGCATTGTTTTTAGTATGTTTTAGTATCTTTTAGTTAGTTTTTAGTATATTTTTATTAGTTTTTAATTAAATTCACTTTTCTGGACTTTACTATGAGTTTGTGTGTTTTTCTGTGATTTCAGGTATTTTCTGACTGAAATTGAAGGTTCTGAGCAAAAATCTGATCCAGAGACTGAAAAGGACTGCAGATGCTGTTGGATTCTGACCTCCCTGCACTCGAAGCGGATTTTCTGGAGCTACAGAAGCCCAATTGGCGCGCTCTCAACGGCGTTGGAAAGTAGACATCCAGGGCTTTCCAGCAATATATAATAGTCCATACTTTGCCCAAGATTTGATGGCCCAAACCTGCGTAGCAAACCGGCCTCAGAAATTCCAGCGTTAAACGCCGGAACTGGCATAAAACTTGGAGTTAAACGCCCAAACTGGCATGAGAACTGGCGTTTAACTCCAGAAAACGTCTCTACACATAAAAGCTTCAATGCTCAGCCCAAGCACACACCAAGTGGGCCCGGAAGTGGATTTTTCTGTCATTTACTCATGTCTGTAAACCTTAGGATACTAGTTTACTACTTATAGGACCTTTTGACTTTGTAATCAGTACGGAATGCGACCTTATGACATTGTACACCTTTTCTTCCACAGCATGAGTCTCTAAACCCCATGGTTGGGGGTGAGGAGCTCTGCTGTGTCTTGATGGATTAATGCAATTACTACTGTTTCTCATTCAATCATGCTTGCTTCCATTCTAAGATAATACTTGTTCTTAACCCGGATGAATGTGATGATCAGTGACAATCATCATCATTCTCAACTATGAACATGTGCCTGACAACCACCTCTGTTCTACCTTAGACTAAGTAGTTATCTCTTGGATTCTTTTATCGGAATCTTCGTGGTATAAGCTAGACTGATGGCGGCATTCAAGAGAATTCGGAAGGTCTAAACCTTGTCTGTGGTATTCTGAGTAGGATTCAATGACTGAATGACTGTGACGTGCTTCAATCTCCTGAAGGCGGGGCGTTAGTGACAGACGCCAAAAGAATCACTGGATTCTACTCCGGTCTGATTGAGAACCGACATATGGAATGCCGTGCCATGACAGGGCATTAGGAATCGTTCCAATGAGAGGATGGGAGGTAGCCACTGACAACGGTGAAACCCTACACACAGCTTGCCATGGAAGGAGACTTGCGTGTTTGATGAAGAAGACAGTAGGAAAGCAGAGACTCAGAAGATGGAGCATCTCCAAACCTCAACCTATTCTCCATTACTGCAAAACAAGTAACCATTTCATGTTCTTTTGCTTTTCACAATCAATCCTGATAATTTCTGATATCCTGACTAAGATTTACAAGATAACCATAGTTTGATTCAAGCCGACAATCTCCGTGGGATCGACCCTTGCTCACGCAAGGTATTACTTGGACGACCCAGTGCACTTGCTGGTTAGTTGTGCGGGATTGCAAAAGTGTTATTGCAATTTCGTGCACCAAGGACATTTTGGAAGTGAGCGAACAGCCACAAGAGTCCTCCAATGTGGCATCTACTGGCCTACTCTCTATAAAGTTTCCCGAGTGTTTGTGCTTAATTGTGACAGTTGCCAAAGATCTGGCAATCTGCCTCACAGTTATGCCATGCCTCAACAAGGGATCTTGGAGATTGAGTTGTTTGATGTATGGGGTATTGACTTCATGGGACCTTTCCCACCATCATACTCAAACACTTATATTCTGGTGGCAGTGGATTATGTATCCAAATGGGTGGAGGCTATTGCAACACCCACTAATGACACTAAAACAGTGTTAAAATTCCTCCAGAAACACATCTTCTGCAGATTTGGTACCCCTAGAGTATTAATCAGTGATGGGGGCACTCATTTTTGCAATAAACAGCTTTACTCTGCTTTGGTTCGTTATGGAGTTAGCCACAGGGTAGCTACTCCATATCACCCACAGACTAATGGGCAAGCTGAAGTCTCAAATAGAGAACTCAAAAGAATCCTGGAACGGACTGTAATTAACCGTAGAAGGGATTGGGCAAGAAGCTTGGATGATGCTCTGTGGGCATACAGAACAGCATTCAAGACCCCTATAGGGACCTCTCCATACCAGCTTGTGTATGAAAAGGCATGTCACTTGCCAGTGGAACTGGAACACAAGGCCTACTGGGCAACCAGATTCCTAAACCTTGATGCCAAGTTAGCTGGAGAAAAACGATTGCTCCAGTTAAATGAGCTAGAGGAATTTAGACTCAATGCTTTCGAAAATGCAAAAATTTACAAAGAGAAAGCGAAAAGATGGCATGATAAGAAATTGTCATCCAGAGTCTTTGAGCCGGGGCAGAAAGTTCTGCTATTTAATTCTAGGCTCAAATTATTCCCCGGGAAATTAAAATCCCGGTGGAGAGGTCCATATGTGATTACAAGTGTATCACCATATGGATACGTAGAGCTTCAGGATAATGAATCTAACAAAAAGTTCATTGTTAATGGACAGAGAGTTAAACATTATCTTGAAAGCAATTTTGAGCAAGAATGCTCAAAACTGAGACTTAATTAAAAGCTCAGTAATAGTCCAGCTAACGACATTTAAGAAGCGCTTGCTGGGAGGCAACCCAGCCATTCACAAAATTTAATTTTATTTGTTTTTGCTAATTAATTGATTTTTACAGGTATATGTCAGAGTATCTTCAAAAGGTAAAATAGCAATTGATTGAATTCACAGAGTTATAGGGAAATTTGGAAGCTCACTAGCATGAAAAAAAATCCAGTAAGAAACGTTTTGGGCGTTGAACGCCCAAAAGAAGCACCCACTGGGCGTTCAACGCCAGTAAGGGTAGCCATCTGGGCGTTGAACGCCAGAAAGAAGCACCTTCTGGGCGTTTAACGCCAGATTGATAGCGTCCTGGGCGTTCAGAAAAACGCCCAGTGACAAAGGACTTCCTGGCGTTCAACGCCAGAAAGAAGCAACAGCTGGGCATTGAACGCCCAGGAGAAGCAACAATTGGGCGTTAAACGCCCAAAACATGCAGCAGTTGGGCGTTTAACGCCAGGATGGTGGGGAGGAGGTAAAATTCGTTTTTCTTCAAAAATTTTCTAATTTTTATGTTTCAATTCATGATTTCTTGCATAAACATGTTTCAAAATATCATCCTTCAATTCCAAAAATTTTAATCCTAATTTCTAAAAACCCTAATTTCTAAAATCCCTTTTTCAAAAATATCAAATGTATCTTAATTCATAAACACAAATCTTTTTCCAATCCAAATCTTTTTCAAATCTTTTTCAACTCATCATATCTTTTGGATTTCGAAATTGCCTCTCCCTCTATTCCTCTTCTATCCTTTATTTTGCTTGAGGACAAGCAAACCTCTAAGTTTGGTGTGATTTGCCATGATCACTGAGCTAAAACTCATCAAGATCATGGCACCTAAGGGAACAGGAAGAGCAAGGGCGTAACTTAAAGGAACTGAAGCATCAAAACTTATCTCTTGAAGGACCAAGCACCCCACAGACTAGAGGAACATCCACTTCCCAAAATACAGGTTGTTAAGTTCTAATTTTAAGTTTTAACTCTGTGATAGTATTATTATAGAAATTTACCTTAGAAGTTATATAGGAGGAGTAGTAATTAACATGTCTATTTTGGTCTTATTTCCAATTAAGCTATAATTTATTTTTCTCATCATCATCAAACATGAATAAAATAGTAGATTTTTAGAATAAAGAGGCAATATTTTTTTGAGTTCTTAATAAGGAAAATTCTAATTATTTATATGTGGTGGCAATACTTTTTGTCTTCTGAATGAATGCCTGAACAGTGTATATTTTTGATATTGAATTTCATGAATGTTAAAATTGTTGGCTCCTGAAAGAATGATGAACAAGAGAAATGTTATTGATGATCTGAAAAATCATGAATTTGATTCTTGAAGCAAGAAAAAGCAGTGAAAAAAAAAACAAAAAAAATTACAAGGAATCATTGGAAAAAAAAAGGAACAAAAGCCAATAGCCCTTAAAACCAAAAGGCAAGGGTGAAAAGGATCCAAGGCTTTGAGCATCAGTGGATAGGAGGGCCCAAGGAAGTAGTTCCAGGCCTAAGCGGCTAAATCAAGCTGTCCTTAACCATGTGCTTGTGTCATGAAGGTCCAAGTGAAAAGCTTGAGACTGAGTGGTTAAAGTCGTGATCCAAAGCAAAAAGAGTGTGCTTAAGAGCTCTGGACACCTCTAACTGGGGACTCTAGCAAAGCTGAGTCACAATCTAAAAAGGGTTCATCCAGTCATGTGTCTGTGGCATTTGTGTATCCGGTGGTAATACTGGAAAACAAAGTGCTTAGGGCCACAGCCAAGACTCATAAAAGTAGCTGTGTTCAAGAATTAACATACTTAACTAGGAAAATCAATAATACTATCTGAATTTTGAGTTTCTATGGATGCCAATCATTCTGAATTTCAAAGGATAAAGTGAGATGCCAAAACTGTTTGGAAGCAAAAAGCTACTAGCCCCGCTCATATAATTAGAATCTGAGCTTCACTTAAAACTATGAGATATTATTGCTTCTTGATTTCTTTTTATCCTCTTTTATTCATCTAGTTGCTTGGGGACAAGCAACAGTTTAAGTTTGGTGTTGTAATGAGCGGATATTTTATACGCTTTTTGGGGGTAATTTCATGTAGATTTTAGTATGTTCTAATTAGTTTTTAGTAAAATATTATTAGTTTTTAGGCAAAAATCATATTTCTGGACTTTATTATGAGTTTGTGTGTTTCTCTGTGATTTCAGGTATTTTCTGGCTGAAATTGAGGGAGCTGAGCAAAAATCTGAGTTAGGCTGAAAAAGGACTGCTGATGCTGTTGGATCCTGACCTCCCTGCACTCAACGGCGTTGGAAAGTAGACATCCAGGGCTTTCCAGCAATATATAATAGTCCATACTTTGCGCGAAGATAGACGACATAAACTGGCGTTCAACACCAGTATCATGCTGCTGTCTGGCGTCCAGTGCCAGAAACAGGTTACAAGCTGGAGTTCAACGCTAGAAACAGGTTACAACCTGGCGTTGAACGCCCAAAACAGCCCCAGGCACGTGAGAAGCTTAAGTCTCAGCCCCAGCACACACCAAGTGGGCCCCAGAAGTGGATTTCTGCATCATCTATCATAGTTTACTCATTTTCTGTAAACCTAGGTTACTAGTTTACTATTTAAACAACTTTTAGAGATTAACTTTGTACCTCATGACATTTTCAGATCTGAATTTTATACACTTTGACGGCATGAGTCTCTAAACTCCATTGTTGGGGGTGAGGAGCTCTGCAGCGTCTCGATGAATTAATGCAATTGTTTCTATTTCACTCAAACGTGTGTGTGTTCCTATCTAAGATGTTTATTCGCGCTTAATTATGAAGGAGGTGATGATCCGTGACACTGATCACCTCCCTCAATCCATGAACATGTGCCTGACAAACACCTCCATTCTACATCAGACTGAATGAGCTTCTCTTAGATTCCTTAATCAGAATCTCCGTGGTATTAGCTAGAATTGATGGCGGTCACTCTTGAGAATCCGGAAGGTCTAAATCTTGTCTGTGGTATTCCGAGTAGGATTCAAGGATTGAATGGCTGTGACGAGCTTCAAACTCCCGATTGCTGGGCGTGATGACAAACGCAAAAGGATCAATGGATCCTATTCCAACATGATCGAGAACCAACAGCTGATTAGCCGTGCTGTGACAGAGCATCTGGACCGTTTTCACTGAGAGGATGGGAGGTAGCCACTGACAATGGTGACACCCTATATACAGCTTGCCGTAGATGGGCTTTACAAACAATTGAGTTGAATATTACATTGCAGAAATTCAGAGGACAAAGCATCTCCAAAACTCCAACATATTCCCCATTATTGCACAACAAGTAACGATTTTATTCTCTTTTATTTTTCCAATCTAATAATTCCCATTGATAATTTTGATTGATATCCTGACTAAGAATAATAAAATAAACATAGCTTGCTTCAAACCAATAATCTCCGTGGGATCGACCCTTACTCACGTAAGGTATTACTTGGACGACCCAGTGCACTTGCTGGTTAGTTGTGCGAAATCATAAGAAATCTTAATTTTGATATTGAGATATTAATTTCGTCCACCATTCACTTTTACCACTAACATTGGGAACGTTATTGGTGTTCACGTTTTCCCCTAACGTTGGAGTTCTCTTTTGTGTCCACGTTAACTACCACGTTAACTTAGTTAACGTGGCAAGTAACGTGAGCTATTGATGGCTTCGCAGGCATTATTGGTGATCACTTTTCTCATTAACGTTGCAAGCTATTTACCATTCCACGTTAGTGTTCACGTTAATTAGATTAACGTGAGTACTAACGTGGTTCTTCCTTGCTTCCTTTGCCCTGAAATCAAGCAAATAAAGTGCATCAAAGTTCTAGCCAAAGTCATGAGATTATTTATCATTAATTTATCATGCAATTCTAGCAAAATCCTCTTGAAATCATATGAAATTCACAATAGTTGCTTGAATCAAGGTGTAAGTGTATTTTCATCCAAAACTTGCCTTATTCACTAAGAAAATGCATGAAACTACCCTAAAATAGTAAAGAAAAGGTCAGTGAAAGTGGCCTAGATGCCCCGGCATCAAGTATGAACCTCTAAACCCCATAGGTGGGGGTGAGGAGCTCAGCTGTGTTTCTATGGATTAATGCAATTACTACTGTTTTCTATTCAATCACGTTTGTTTTTATTCTAAGATACTCACTCGTATTTCAACATGGAGAATGTGATGATCCGTGACACTCATCATCATTCCCCAACTTATGAACGCGTGCCTGATAACCACATCTGTTCTACATGAGCTCAATGTAGTCATTGGGCGACAGTTTGAGTGTATATCTCTTGGGTTTCTAATCCACGAGTTTGACTTGCATCTCCTGACAACAGAGCACTCAAACTCGTGAGATCTGAACTTTCGTGGTAGAGGCTAGAACTAATTGGCAGCATTCCTAAGATCCAGAAAGTCTAAACCTTGTCTGTGGTATTCCGAGTAGGATTTGAGATGGAATGACTGTGATGAGCTTTAAACTCGCGAATATTGGGCGCAGTGACAGTGTGCAAAAGGATAAATGTATCCTATTCCGCCATAAGTGAGAACCGACAGATGATTAGCAATGCGGGAAACCGTAGAGGACATGTTTTCACTGAGAGGACAGATGGTAGCCATTGACAACGGTGATCCACCAACATACAGCCTACCATGGAAGGGACATGCGTTTTTGGAAGAAAAAGATAGTATGAAAGCAGAAATTCAGAAGACAAAGTAACTTCGAAACCTCAACCTGCTCTCTATTATTGAATAACAAGTACCATTCTTTTCATGCTCTTTTACTTTTCACAAACGAAATCCTTTTTATTATTAATCTCCTGACTAAGAGTTACAAGATAACCATAGCTTGCTTCAAGCTGGCAATCTCCGTGGGATCAACCCTTACTCACGTAAGGTATTACTTAGACGACCTAGTGCACCACTTCTGCAGGCATTTTCTTCAAGTGGAGTGATCCACCTACAGAGCTGTCCAATGAAATCTTGGACATCTCAAACAGACCATCATAGAACACGCCTATGATAGACCATTTTGAGAGCATGTCAGGAGGACATCTCCTGATCAGTTGCTTGTATCTTTCCCAATCTTCATAGAGGGATTCGCCTTCTCTTTATCTGAAGGTTTGGACTTCCACTCTAATTTTGCTCATCCTTAGAGGGGGAAAAATTTAGCTAGAAAAGTAATAACCAGCTTTTCCCAAGAGTCTAAGCTCTCCTTTGGTTGGGAATCCAACCATATCTTAGCTCTGTCTCTTACAGCAAAGGAAAAGAGCATAAGTTTATAGACCTCAGGATTTACTCCATTAGTCTTTACAGTATCACAGATCTGCAAGAATTCAGCTAAGAACTGATGTGGATCTTCCATTAGAAGTCCACAAAACTTGCAGTTCTATTGTAGAAGATAGACTAACTGAGGCTTAAGCTCAAAATTGCTAGCTCCAATGGCAGGTACAGAGATACTTCTGCCATAAAAGTCAGAGGTAGGTGGTGCGCGAAATTGTGATCATCAATGGCACCATCAACATGGTACGCTCAATTGCAATCTCAACTCTTTATCACAACTTCGCACAACTAACCAGCAAGTGCACTGGGTCGTCCAAGTAATAAACCTTACGCGAGTAAGGGTCGATCCCACGGAGATTGTTGGTATGAAGCAAGCTATGGTCATCTTGTAAATCTCAGTCAGGCGGATTCAAATGGTTATGGAGGATTAATGATTAAAAGATAAATAAAACATAAAATAAAGATAGAGATACTTATGTAATTCATTGGTGAGAATTTCAGATAAGCGTATGGAGATGCTTTGTCCCTTCCGTCTCTCTGCTTTCCTACTGTCTTCATCCAATCCTTCTTACTCCTTTCCATGGCAAGCTGTATGTTGGGCATCACCGTTGTCAATGGCTACAGTCCCGTCCTCTCAGTGAAAATGTTCAACGCACTCTGTCACAGCACGACTATTCATCTGTTGGTTCTCGATCATATCGGAATAGAATCCAGTGATTCTTTTGCGTCTGTCACTAACGCCCCACAATCGTGAGTTTGAAGCTTGTCACAGTCATTCAATCCTTGAATCCTACTCAGAATACCACAGACAAGGTTTAGACCTTCCGGAATCTCTTGAATGCCGCCATCAATTCTAGCTTATACCACGAAGATTCCGATTAAGGGATCCAAGAGATATCCACTCAAGCGTTGTTTGCATGTAGAATGGAAGTGGTTGTCAGGCACGCGTTCATAAGTGAGAATGATGATGAGCATCACATAATCATAACATTCATCATGTTCTTGGGTGCAAATGAATATCTTAGAACAAGAATAAGCTGAATTGAATAGAAGAACAATAGTAATTGCATTAATACTCGAGGTACAGCAGAGCTCCACACCTTAATCTATGGTGTGTAGAAACTCCACCGTTGAAAATACATAAGAACAAGGTCTAGGCATGGCCGAATGGCCAGCCACCCAAAGAGGGTTCAATCATAAAAACATGATCAAAATATTTTAATACAATAGCAAAAGGTCCTACTTATAGATAACTAGTAGCTTAGGGTTTACAGAAATGAGTAAATGACATAAAAATCCACTTCCGGGCCCACTTGGTGTGTGCTTGGGCTGAGCATTGAAGCTTTCATGTATAGAGACTTTTCCTTGAGTTAAACACCAGCTTTTGTGCCAGTTTGGGCGTTTAACTCCCATTCTTGTGCCAGTTCCGGTGTTAAACGCCAGAATTCTTGAGCTGACTTAGAACGCCTGTTTGGGCCATCAAATCTCAGGCAAAGTATGGACTATTATACATTGCTGGAAAGCCCAGGATGTCTACTTTCTAAGCAATTGAGAGCGCACCAATTGGGCTTTTGTAGCTCCAAAAAATCCACTTCGAGTGCAGGGAGGTCAGAATCCAACAGCATTTGCAGTCCTTTTCAGCTTCTGAATTAGATTTTTGCTCAGGTCCCTCAATTTCAGCCAGAAAATACCTGAAATCACAGAAAAACACACAAACTCATAGTAAAGTCCAGAAAAGTGAATTTTAAATAAAAACTAATAAAATTATAATAAAAACTAACTAAAACATACTAAAAACAATGCCAAAAAGCGTATAAATTATCCGCTCATCAGTAGGCATGGTGAAGTCCCAAAGAACCTTTCTTGCTTCTTCTTAAGGTTCGGCCATGTCTTCAATTTCTTGTTCAAAACTTTTTGAAAGGTCTCTTCTGGAGTGTTGTGCTTTAGCTTGTTGTAAGCTCCTCCTAAAAGTCCCCTCAGGTTCAGGATTAAGATTAAAGAGAGGCTCTTTATTCCTGTTTCTGGTCATAAACAAGAAAGCATAAATACGACAAGAAAGGAAGCTTCTATGCCAAAGGGCAGAGAACTCCCAATGAAATGTGAAGAAAGAAGAAAAAGATAGAAAAGTGAAGATGGAAGATGAGAGAAAAGAAGAGTTCGAATAAATAGAAGTAAATAAGAGAAGAATTAGAAATAGAAAAGATAAATAAGAATTAAAATATTTTTATTTTTATTTTATTTATTAATTATTTTCAAAAATAAGGTTAATAAATTAAAAGGAATTAAAAATTAGTTAGTGAATTTTCGAAAACAGAAGAGAGAAGAAGAGAAGAATTCTTGAAAATAAGAGAGAATAATTAGTTAGGAAGTTTTTGAAAAAGCAGAGAGAGAAATAAGTAATTAATTAGGAAAGATTTGAAAATAAGATAAGATATATGATAAGAAAAGATTTGAATTTGAAATTCGAAACTAGAAAAGATAAGAAAAGATAAGAAAATATAAGATAAGAAACAGAAAAGATTTGAAAAAGGTTTAATTTTAAAGTTTGAAATTTGATTTTGAAAAAGATTTGATTTTAAAATTTGAATTTTGAAATAAGAAAAGATAAGATTTTGAAAAAGATAAGATTTTTTTGAAAAGATTTGATTTTGAAAAGATTTGAATTTTTGATTTTTTAAAACTAACATAAGATAAGATAAAAATTTTAAATTGAAATCTAAATTTTTAATGTAATTTTCAAAAATTTAATGAAAATAAAGATAGAAAACATATTTTTTTATTTTTGAATTTAATGAGGAAAGAGAAAAACAAGTAAAAGACACAAAACTTAATATTTTTAGATCTAATGCACCTAATTTTCAAAAATTTAAAGAAAAACAAAAATGGACACCAAATTTAAAAATTTCAAGATCAAAACAAAAAGAAAACAGAAGAACACTTTGAAGATTGAAAAGAATACCAAGAACAAAACTCAAAAGGCTCAAAGACCACAAGAATATGTAAAAGACACGAAACTTAAAATTTTTGAAAACTAAACTCAAAATTTTTGAAAAATTAAAAGAAAAATACAAGAAGACACCAAACTTAAAGATTTGACACAAGATTTCACCAAAGAAGCTATTTTTGAAAATTTTTTTGAAAGAAGGACTCAAGAATTTCGAAAATTGACTCAACAAGAACAAAAATAAAGACTCAAACAAAAACAAAGATAAAAAAGCTAAGGATTCTTGAAAATAAAACTTTTTGAAAAAGGTTTTTGAAAAAGTTTTAAAATTTTTGGAAAGGAAAACAAGAAACAGGAAAGACTCAAACCAAGAACAAAGATTAAACAAAGAAAAGAAAAATATTTTTGGAAAAGTTTTAATTATTCTTTTCAAAAAATAAAGAAAAAAATAAAAGTAAAAGACTCACACAAAATTAAATAAAATACCTTATCTAGGGAACAAGATAATCCGTCAGTTGTCCAAACTCGAACAATCCCCAGTAATGGTGCCAAAAACTTGGTGCATGAATCCCCACACTTCGTACAACTATACTAGCAAGTGCACTGGGTCGTCCAAGTAATACCTGAGTGAGTCAGGGTAGATCCTACGAGGATTGTGGTTTGAAAGAAGCTATGGTTATCTTGTAGGTCTTAGTCAGGCAAAATAAAGGGGTTATTGGTTTGACTATTTGATAGAGTAAAAGGAATAAAGAAAAGGGTAAAAAATACTTTGAGAATTTAAATGGTAATCAGTAATAAGAAGATGGTTAAGGATTGGAGTTACTTTGTCTTTCTGAATCAACTCTGGTATTACTATCTCTTTTGCTTGTGAATGATTTCTTCTATGGCAGGCTGTATATGATCATCGCCGTATGGCCACGGTCATTAATCTCCTCTACTTCAGGTCAAACGCCGTATGGCCGAGGCCATCCAATCTAAACGAGGGTGAAGCTCCAGCAGTTCATTCTCTTTGGTGATCCTATTCAAAACGCCGCAGACAAAGTCGAATCTTCTGGATCAGAGAATGCTGCTTCTTTGGGTTTTAGCCTTTACCACAGAGACCCTATTCTCCCCATAAATTGGCTGAACTGGTGTCTCGAGAAGTCCCCAACAAAGTCGCGGATTAGCCGTCTGAGAGATGTATAATCAAGCTGGCGGTTCGCACTTTCCAGCCACGTATTCACATGAACCCAAGTAGATACACGTGGTTGTCAGGCACGCGGTCCTAGTATGATGAACGGAGCTGATTGTCACGGATCATCCCACTCGCCATATTGAAGAACGAGTATACATCTTAGAATTAAATCAAACATGGATTAAAAAGAAACATCAATACTTTTATTAATTCATAGGACTCAGCAGTGCTCCTCCCCTGAACCTAGGAGGTTTAGAAACTCATACTGATAGAAAATACAATGGTCAATGAAATATGATGTGCGTCCCCCCTTAATGGAGAATGTAAAAGTTCTTTAAATACTAAACTAATGACTAAGGATTACATAAGAGGGGTAAAACAGTCTGTTTAGTGCTAAAATCCACTTATGGGGCCCACTTGGTGAGTGTTTGGGCTAAGCTTTGATGAGATCCACGTGCTAGGAGGAAAGCTGGAACGCTCTGGAAAGCTCTGGAAGTTCTTTAAATACTAAACTATGGACTATTATACATTGCTGGATTGCTCTGGAAGTCAGCTTTCCATAGTCATTGAAAATGATCCATTTGGACTTCTGTAGCTCCAGAAAAGCTCTTTCGAGTGCAAGGAGGTTAGATCTGGACAGCATCTATAGTGCTTTCTCTGTCTCTGAATCAGACTTTTGCTCCAACTCTTCAATTTCAGCCAGAAAATACCTGAAATTGCACAAAAATAAACAAACTCATAGTAGAATCCAAAAATATGAATTTAACACTAAAACCTATGAAAACTTAATAAAAACTAAACAAAACCTACTAAAAACTATATGAAAATGATGCCAAAAAGCGTATAAAATATCCGCTCATCATGTGCCTACGCACATAAAGGAGCGTATGCACCAGCCAAGGAATGCATCTGAAGGTGTGTGTACGCACAAGTCTCTTCTCACAAGTGTGCATACGCACGAGTCAAAATTTTTGGGAAAACGTCCATGCAGGAAAGAGAGCATTTACACGCCCTTAGCATCATCACCAACTAATAAACTTCCAAAAAATGGCCCAACAAACTCCCAGTAACTTCCCAAGATCAAATTAAATAACCTTTAGATTTGATTCTCCTTGATTATAGGCTCTCCTTGATTTTAGATGGATAAAGATTTTTATTTAAAATTATTAAGTTGGTTTTTATCTTATTTTAAATTTAATTTAGGAAGTTATCTTAACCACTCTGGTTAGGATAAGATTAGTTTTAGAATTTGAATTCAAATTTGAATTAGTAGGAATTTTAGTAGAAATAAGTGAGATCAGAAATAGAGAAAAGGCCACGGTGTAGGGGGTTACACTCTCTCCTCTTCGAAAATTTACAGTTTTAATTTCTTAAGGATTCTCTGAAGAACATGAGTTTCTAATTCTCCTCGGTTAAGGTTAGGAGCTCTGTTAATTCCATGGTTTAATACTGGTAGTACGAATCCCTACACTTTTGTACAGTTGTACCAGCAAGTGTACTAGGTCGTCCAAGTAATACCTGAGCGAGTCAGGGTCGATCCCATGAGGATTGTGGTTTGAAGCAATCTATGGTTATCCTGCAGGTCTTAGTCAGGTAGATAAAAGAGTAGGAGATGTTGGTATGCTATTTTTAATTGCATAAGAGAAAAGGGAATAGATAAATAAGGTAATTAGAACTCAGAAGTGTGTAAACTATGAAAAAAGAATAGTTAAGTGTTAGAGTTGCTTAGTCTTTCTAAATTAATGTTGGTAGTACTATCTTCTCTTCTTGTGAGTGATCTCTTCTATGGCAGGCTATATGTGATCAATGCCATGGGTTGTGGTCATTGATCTCCTCTGCTACAGATTGAACGCCATTGCCGTGGTCATCTAATTTGACGAAGGGTGAAGCGCTAGCAAGTCAGTCTCCTGGCAATCCTACTGGTGTGCGAAATTGTGATCACTACTTTTCACAACTCAAATAATCCCTAGTAATGGCCCCAAGACTTGGTGCTCAATACCATGGCATAAACACAACTTTGCACAACTAACCAGCAAGTGCACTGGGTCGTCCAAGTAATAAACCTTACGCGAGTAAGGGTCGATCCCACGGAGATTGTTGGTATGAAGCAAGCTATGGTCACCTTGTAAATCTTAGTCAGGCAGACTCAAATGGGTATAGATGATGAATAAAACATAAAGATAAAGATAGAGATACTTATGTATATCATTGGTGAGAGCTTCAGATAAGCGTATGAAGATGCCTTCCCTTCCGTCTCTCTGCTTTCCTACTGTCTTCATCCAATCCTTCTTACTCCTTTCCATGGCAAGCTTATGCAAGGGTTTCACCGTTGTCAGTGGCTACCTCCCATCCTCTCAGTGGAAATGTTCAACGCACCCTGTCACGGCACGGCTATCCATCTGTCGGTTCTCGGTCAGGCCGGAATAGAATCCATTGATTCTTTTGCGTCTGTCACTAACGCCCCGCCTACTAGGAGTTTGAAGCACGTCACAGTCATTCAATCATTGAATCCTACTCAGAATACCACAGACAAGGTTAGACCTTCCGGATTCTCTTGAATGCCGCCATCAGTTCTTGCCTATACCACGAAGACTCTGATCTCACGGAATGGCTGGCTCGTTTGTCAGGCGAGCACTCGGTTGTCAGGCGATCAACCATGCATCGTGTATCAGGAATCCAAGAGATATTCACCCAATCTAAGGTAGAACGGAGGTGGTTGTCAGTCACACGTTCATAGGTGAGAATGATGATGAGTGTCACGGATCATCACATTCATCAAGTTGAAGAACAAGTGATATCTTGGACAAAGAACAAGCGGAATTGAATAGAAGAACAATAGTAATTGCATTAATACTCGAGGTACAGCAGAGCTCCACACCTTAATCTATGGTGTGTAGAAACTCCACCATTGAAAATACATAAGAACAAGGTCTAGGCATGGCCGAATGGCCAGCCTCCCAGTGATCAAAAGATCTAAAGAAAAAGGTTCCAAAGACCAGAAGATGAAAATACAATAGTAAAAGGTCCTACTTATAGAGAACTAGTAGCCTAAGGATTACAAAGATGAGTAAATGATATAAAAATCCACTTCCGGGCCCACTTGGTGTGTGCTTGGGCTGAGCAATGAAGCATTTTTCGTGTAGAGACTCTTCTTGGAGTTAAACGCCAGCTTTTGTGCCAGTTTGGGCGTTTAACTCCCATTTTGGTGCCAGTTCCGGCGTTTAACGCTGGGAAATCTGAAGGTGACTTTGGACGCCGGTTTGGGCTATCAAATCTTGGGCAAAGTATGGAGTATCATATATTGCTGGAAAGCCCAAGATGTCTACTTTCCAACGCCGTTGAGAGCGCACCAATTGGGCTTCTGTAGCTCCAGAAAATCGACTTCGAGTGCAGGGAGGTCAGAATCCAACAGCATCTGCAGTCTTTTTCAGTCTCTGAATCAGATTTTTGCTCAGGTCCCTCAATTTCAGCCAGAAAATACCTGAAATTACAGAAAAACACACAAACTCATAGTAAAGTCCAGAAAAGTGAATTTTAACTAAAAACTAATAAAAATATACTAAAAACTCAACTAAAACTACTAAAAACATACTAAAAACAATGCCAAAAAGCGTACAAATTATCCGCTCATCACAACACCAAACTTAAATCGTTGCTTGTCCTCAAGCAACTGAAAATCAAATAGGATAAAAAGAAGAGAATATGCAATGAATTCCAAAAACATCTATGAAGATCAGTATTAATTAGAAGAGCGGGGCTTTTAGCTTTTTGCCTCTGAACAGTTTTGGCATCTCACTCTATCCTTTGAAATTCAGAATGATTGGCTTCTTTAGGAACTCAGAATCCAGATAGTGTTATTGATTCTCCTAGTTAAGTATGATGATTCTTGAACACAGCTACTTCATGAGTCTTGGCCGTGGCCCAAAGCACTCTGTCTTCCAGTATTACCACCGGATACATACATGCCACAGACACATAATTGGGTGAACCTTTTCAGATTGTGACTCAGCTTTGCTAAAGTCCCCAATTAGAGGTGTCCAGGGTTCTTAAGCACACTCTTATTGCCTTGGATCACAACTTTAATTCTTTCTTTTTCTTTCTTTTTCTCTTTCTTTTTTTTTCCGTTTTTTTTTTTGTATTCACTGCTTTTTCTTGCTTCAAGAATCATTTTTATGATTTTTCAGATCCTCAGTAACATGTCTCTTTTTTCATCATTCTTTCAAGAGCCAACATTCATGAACCACAAATTCAAAAGACATATGCACTGTTCAAGCATACATTCAGAGAACAAAAGTGTTGCCACCACATCAATATAATTAAACTGTTATAAAATTCAAAATTCATGCAATTCTTATCTTTTTCAATTAAGAACATTGTTTTTAAGAAAGGTGATGGATTCATAGGACATTCATAACTTTAAGGCATAGACACTAAGACACTAATGATCATAAGACACAAACATAGATAAATATAAGCACTAAAATTCGAAAAACAAGAAAATAAAGAGCAAGGAGATTAAAGAACGGGTCCACCTCAGTGATGGCGGCTTGTTCTTCCTCTTGAATTTCTTATGGAGTGCTTGAGCTCCTCAATGTCTCTTCCTTGTCTTTGTTGCTCCTCTCTCATGATTCTTTGATCTTCTCTAATTTCATGGAGGAGGATGGAATGTTCTTGGTGCTCCACCCTTAGTTGTCCCATGTTGGAACTCAATTCTCCTAGGGAGGTGTTTAGTTGCTCCCAATAGTCTTGTGGAGGAAAGTGCATCCCTTGAGGTATCTCAGGGATCTCATGATGAGAGGGGTCTCTTGTTTGCTCCATCCTTTTCTTAGTGATGGGCTTGTCCTCGTCAATGGGGATGTCTCCCTCTATGTCAACTCCCACTGAATAACAGAGGTGACAAATGAGATGAGGAAAGGCTAACCTTGCCAAGGTAGAGGACTTATCCGCCACCTTATAGAGTCCTTGGGCTATAACCTCATGAACTTCCACTTCTTCTCCAATCATGATGCTATGAATCATGATGGCCCGGTCTAGAGTAACTTCGGACCGGTTGCTAGTGGGAATGATTGAGCGTTGGATAAACTCCAACCATCCTCTAGCCACGGGCTTGAGGTCATGCCTTCTCAATTGAACCGGCTTCCCTCTTGAATCTCTCTTCTATTGGGCGCCCTCTTCACAAATGTCAGTGAGGACTTGGTCCAACCTTTGATCAAAGTTGACCCTTCTAGTGTAAGGATGTTCATCTCCTTGCATCATAGGCAAGTTGAATGCCAACCTTACATTTTCCGAACTAAAATCCAAGTATTTCCCCCGAACCATAGTGTTCATACCCTGACCGAGCTCTCCTAACTCGGAAAGTTCGCAGAAGGTCCGACCTCGTCCCAAAGGCCCACGCCTGAGGTCGGACCTCGGACAATAAAGCCAAAGGAGCCCAAAGCAGGCCCAAAACGAAGGAACATAGCCCAATCTAAAGGCGGCTAAAGCCCAGAAAGATAAAGGCGGTTCCCTTGAAGATAAGATGACCTCACCTAAAGATAAAGATAAGATAACTAACTTATCTTATCCACAGGAGGCCACATCTCATCATTATAAATACACTGGAGCACCCAGGTATAACTCATACTCTAATTCTACTCAATATCTGCTTGGACCCATGCTAACTTAAGCATCGGAGTGTCATTGCAGGTACAACCCCCCGCCGCTCAGCACACCAAGCTCGGGTCACGGAACCCCTACCTCGGGTCTTGCCAGACGACCGAGCTACACGTTTCAGGTAACCCTCGGAACACATAGTAAGCCAATTCTTTGGGTTCGAGTTCACACTTTGGTCATGGCTCTTGGTGATCCATGCATTGGCATAGAACTCTTGAACCATTAAGATTCCGACTTGTTGAATGGGGTTGGTAAGAACTTCCCAACCTCTTCTTCGGATCTCATGTCGGATCTCCGGATATTCATTCTTTTTGAGTGAAAAAGGGACCTCAGGGATCACCTTCTTCAAGGCCACAACTTCATAGAAGTGGTCTTGATGCACCCTTGAGATGAATCTCTCCATCTCCCATGACTCGGAGGTGGAAGCTTTTGCCTTCCCTTTCCTCTTTCTAGAGGTTTCTCCGGCCTTAGATGCCATAAATGGTTATGGAAAAACAAAAAGCAATGCTTTTACCACACCAAACTTAAAAGGTTTGCTCGTCCTCGAGCAAAAGAAGAAAGAAGAGAGTAGAAGAAGAAGAAATGAGGAAGAAGGGAGTGGCTTTGTGTTCGGCCAAAGAGGGGGAGAAGTGGTGTTTAGGTTGTGTGAAAATGAAGGGGTGAAGAAGGGTTTATATAGGAGAGGGGGGCTCATGGTTCGGTCATGTATGGGTGGGTTTGGGAGGGAAAGTGGTTTGAATTTGAATGGTGAGGTAGGTGGGGTTTTATGAAGGATGGATGTGAGTGGTGAAGAGAAAGATGGGATTTGATAGGTGAAGGGTTTTTGGGGAAGAGGTGTTGAGGTGATTGGTGAATGGGTGAAGAAGAGAGAGAGTGGTGGGGTTGGTGGGGATCCTGTGGGGTCCACAGATCCTGAGGTGTCAAGGAAAAGTCATCCCTGCACCAAATGGCATGCAAAATCACGTTTTGAGCCAATTCTGGCGTTAAACGCCAGGCTGGTGCCCATTTCTGACGTTTAACGCCAGGTTCTTGCCCTTTCCTGGCGTTTAACGCCAGTCTGGTGCCCCTTTCTGGCGTTAAACGGCCAGAATGGTGCCAGACTGGGCGTTAAACGCCCACCTGCTAGCCTTACTGGCATTTAAACGCCAGTAGGTTCTTCCTCCAGGGTGTGCTGTTTTTCTTCCTGTTTTTCATTCTGTTTTTGCTTTTTCAATTGATTTTGTGACTTCTTATGATCATCAACCTACAAAAAAAAACATAAAATAACAAAAGAAAATAGATAAAATATAACATTGGGTTGCCTCCCAACAAGCGCTTCTTTAATGTCAGTAGCTTGACAGAGGGCTCTCATGGAGCCTCACAGATACTCAGAGCAATGTTGGAACCTCCCAACACCAAACTTAGAGTTTGAATGTGGGGGTTCAACACCAAACTTAGAGTTTGGTTGTGGCCTCCCAACACCAAACTTAGAGTTTGACTGTGGGGGCTCTGCTTGACTCTGTTTTGAGAGAAGCTCTTCATGCTTCCTCTCCATGGTGACAGAGGGATATCCTTGAGCCTTAAACACAAAGGATTCTTCATTCACTTGAATGATCAGTTCACCTCCATCAACATCAATCACAGCTTTTGCTGTGGCTAGGAAGGGTCTGCCAAGGATGATAGATTCATCCATGCACTTCCTAGTCTCTAGGACTATGAAATCAGTAGGGATGTAATGGTCTTCAATCTTTACCAAAACATCCTCTACAAGTCCATGAGCTTGTTTTCTTGAGTTGTCTGCCATCTCTAATGAGATTCTTGTAGCTTGTACCTCAAAGATCCCTAGCTTCTCCATTACAGAGAGAGGCATGAGGTTTACACTTGACCCTAAGTCACACAGAGCCTTCTTGAAGGTCATGGTGCCTATGGTACAAGGTATGGAAAACTTCCCAGGATCTTGTCTCTTTTGAGGTAATTTCTGCCTAGACAAGTCATCCAGTTCTTTGGTGAGCAAAGGGGGTTCATCCTCCCAAGTCTCATTTCCAAATAACTTGTCATTTAGCTTCATGATTGCTCCAAGATATTTAGCAACTTGCTCTTCAGTGACATACTCATCCTCTTCAGAGGAAGAATACTCATCAGAGCTCATGAAAGGCAGAAGTAAGTCCAATGGAATCTCTATGGTCTCATTTTGAGCCTCAGATTCCCATGGTTCCTCATTAGGGAACTCATTGGAGGTCAGTGCACGCCCATTGAGGTCTTCCTCAGTGGCGTTCACTGCCTCTCCTTCCTCTCCAAATTCGGCCATATTGATGGCCTTGCACTCTCCTTTTGGATTTTCTTCTGTATTGCTTGGAAGAGTACTAGGAGGGAGTTCAGTAACTTTCTTGCTCAGCTGACCCACTTGTGCCTCCAAGTTTCTAATGGAGGACCTTGTTTCAGTCATGAAACTTTGAGTGGTTTTGATTAGATCAGAGACCATGGTTGCTAAGTCAGAGGTATTCTGCTTGAACTCTCTGTCTGTTGCTGAGAAGATGATGGAAAAGGCTTGCCATTGCTAAACCTGTTTCTTCCACCATTATTGTTGTTGAAACCTTGTTGAGGTCTCTCTTGATTCTTCCATGAGAAATTTGGGTGATTTCTCCATGAAGAATTATAGGTGTTTCCATAGGGTTCTCCTAGGTAATTCACCTCTTCCATTGAAGGGTTCTCAGGATCATAAGCTTCTTCTTCAGATGAAGCATCCTTAGTACTGCTTGGTGCATTTTGCATTCCAGACAGACTTTGAGAAATCAAATTGACTTGTTGAGTCAATATCTTATTCTGAGCCAAAATGGCATTCAGAGTATCAATCTCAAGAACTCCTTTCTTCTGATTTGTCCCATTGTTCACAGGATTCCTTTCAGAAGTGTACATGAATTGGTTATTTGCAACCATTTCTATTAGCTCTTGAGCCTCTGTAGGCGTCTTCTTCAGATGAAGAGATCCTCCAGCAGAGCTATCCAAAGACATCTTGGATAGTTCAGAGAGACCATCATAGAAAATACCTATGATGCTCCATTCAGAAAGCATGTCAGAAGGACATTTTCTGATTAATTGTTTGTATCTTTCCCAAGCTTCATAGAGGGATTCTCCATCCTTCTGTCTGAAGGTTTGGACTTCCACTCTAAGCTTACTCAATTTTTGAGGTGGAAAGAACTTTGCCAAGAAGGCATTGACTAGCTTTTCCCATGAGTCCAGGCTTTCTTTAGGTTGTGAGTCCAACCATATCCTAGCTCTGTCTCTTACAGCAAAAGGGAATAGCATAAGTCTGTAGACCTCAGGGTCAACCCCATTAGTCTTGACAGTGTCACAGATTTACAAGAATTCAGCTAAGAACTGATGAGGATCTTCCAATGGAAGTCCATGGAACTTGCAATTCTGTTGCATTAGAGAAACTAATTGAGGCTTATGCTCAAAGTTGTTTGCTCCAATGGCAGGGATAGAGATGCTTCTCCCATAGAAGTCGGGAGTAGGTGCAGTAAAGTCACCCAGCACCTTCCTTGCATTGTTTGCATTGTTGTTGTTTTCGGCTGCCATGGGTTCTTCTTCTTTGAAAATTTCTGTTAGGTCCTCTACAGAGAGTTGTGCCTTAGCTTCTCTTAGCTTTCGCTTCAAGGTCCTTTCAGGTTCAGGGTCAGCTTCAACAAGAATGCCTTTGTCTTTGTTCCTGCTCATATGAAGGAGAAGAGAACAAGAAAATATGGAATCCTTTATGTCACAGTATAGAGATTCCTTGAGGTGTCAGAAGAATAGAAAATTAGAAGGAAGAAGTAGAGAATTCGAACTTAATCAGATAGAGTTCGAATTGTGCATTGAGGAGGAGTGGTACTCCATAGATAGAGGGATGTGAGAAGAGGGGAAGAAATTTCGAAAATTCAATTAAAAAGATTTTAAAAACATTTTGAAAAACTTTAATTGATTTTCGAAAACCAAGAGTGGGAAAGAAATCAAGTGATGTTTGAAAAAGATTTTGAAATTAGAAATCAAAAAGATTTGATTGAAAACTATTTTGAAAAAGATGTGGTTAAGAAGATATGATTGGTCTTTAAAAAAGATGTGATTGAGAAGATATGATTTGAAAACAATTTTAAAAAGATTTGTTTTTTAAAAATTAATGACTTGCCTAACAAGAAAAGATATGATTCAAACATTAATCCTTCCTCAACAGAAAAGGCAACATACTTGAAATGTTCAATCAAATCATTAATTGTTAGTAAGTATCTTTGAAAAAGGAAAGAAATTGATTTTGAAAAAGATTTGATTGAAAAGATTTGATTTGAAAAAGATTTGATTTTGAAAAACCTTGAAAACTTGAAAAAAAAATTGATTTGAAAACAGAATCTTCCCTCTTGTGCCATCCTGGCGTTAAACGCCCAGAATGGTATCCATTCTGGCGTTTAACGCCCAAAATGCTACCTTTTTGGGCGTTAAACGCCCAACTAGGTACCCTGGCTGGCGTTTAAACGCCAGTCTGTCCTTCTTCACTGGGCGTTTTGAACGCCCAGCTTTTTCTGTATAATTCCTCTGCTGCATGTTCTGAATCTTCAGTTCCCTGTACTATTGACTTGAAAATAGAACCAAGATCAAATAAACAATGCATGCAAGACACCAAACTTAAAATCAGACACTAGACTCAAACAAAAAACATAAAATATTTTTGGTTTTTATGATTTTGAAATTTTTTTGGATTTTTCGAAAATTATAAGGAAATAGAAAATAAAGGTTTCAGAATTCTTAATTTGGATTCCAGGAATCATTGCAATGCTAGTCTAAGACTCCGGTCCAGGAATTAGACATGGCTTCACAGCCAGCCAAGCTTTCAAAGAAAGCTTCGGTCCAAAACACTAGACATGGCCAATGGCCAGCCAAGCCTTAGCAGATCATTGCTCCAATAGCAAGATTGATGGAAATCAACAAGCTATTGTGATGATCAGTTGAAACCTCGGTCCAATAAGATTAGACATGGCTTCTCAGCAGCCAGATTTCAACAGATCATCATGAAACTCTAGAATTCATTCTTGAGAATTCTGAAAAATACCTAATCTAAGCAACAAGATGAACCGTCAGTTGTCCATACACGAAACAATCCCCGGCAACGGCGCCAAAAACTTGGTGTTGTTGCCAGATCAAAACTTGGCACTGTTATTGCAGGGAACAAATGCGAAACTGTAGTTAGGACATTTAATTCCCCAGCAACGGCGCCAAAAACTTGGTGTGCGAAATTGTGATCACTACTTTTCACAACTCAAATAATCCCTAGTAATGGCCCCAAGACTTGGTGCTCAATACCATGGCATAAACACAACTTTGCACAACTAACCAGCAAGTGCACTGGGTCGTCCAAGTAATAAACCTTACGCGAGTAAGGGTCGATCCCACGGAGATTGTTGGTATGAAGCAAGCTATGGTCACCTTGTAAATCTTAGTCAGGCAGACTCAAATGGGTATAGATGATGAATAAAACATAAAGATAAAGATAGAGATACTTATGTATATCATTGGTGAGAGCTTCAGATAAGCGTATGAAGATGCCTTCCCTTCCGTCTCTCTGCTTTCCTACTGTCTTCATCCAATCCTTCTTACTCCTTTTCATGGCAAGCTTATGCAAGGGTTTCACCGTTGTCAGTGGCTACCTCCCATCCTCTCAGTGGAAATGTTCAACGCACCCTGTCACGGCACGGCTATCCATCTGTCGGTTCTCGGTCAGGCCGGAATAGAATCCATTGATTCTTTTGCGTCTGTCACTAACGCCCCGCCTGCTAGGAGTTTGAAGCATGTCACAGTCATTCAATCATTGAATCCTACTCAGAATACCACAGACAAGGTTAGACCTTCCGGATTCTCTTGAATGCCGCCATCAGTTCTTGCCTATACCACGAAGACTCTGATCTCACAGAATGGCTGGCTCGTTTGTCAGGCGAGGACTCGGTTGTCAGGCGATCAACCATGCATCGTGTATCAGGAATCCAAGAGATATTCACCCAATCTAAGGTAGAACGGAGGTGGTTGTCAGTCACACGTTCATAGGTGAGAATGATGATGAGTGTCACGGATCATCACATTCATCAAGTTGAAGAACAAGTGATATCTTGGACAAAGAACAAGCGGAATTGAATAGAAGAACAATAGTAATTGCATTAATACTCGAGGTACAGCAGAGCTCCACACCTTAATCTATGGTGTGTAGAAACTCCACCGTTGAAAATACATAAGAACAAGGTCTAGGCATGGCCGAATGGCCAGCCTCCCAGTGATCAAAAGATCTAAAGAAAAAGGTTCCAAAGATCAGAAGATGAAAATACAATAGTAAAAGGTCCTACTTATAGAGAACTAGTAGCCTAAGGATTACAAAGATGAGTAAATGACATAAAAATCCACTTCCGGGCCCACTTGGTGTGTGCTTGGGCTGAGCAATGAAGCATTTTTCGTGTAGAGACTCTTCTTGGAGTTAAACGCCAGCTTTTGTGCCAGTTTGGGCGTTTAACTCCCATTTTGGTGCCAGTTCCGGCGTTTAACGCTGGGAAATCTGAAGGTGACTTTGGACGCCAGTTTAGGCCATCAAATCTTTGGCAAAGTATGGACTATCATATATTGCTGGAAAGCCCAGGACGTCTACTTTCCAACGCCGTTGAGAGCGCGCCAATTGGGCTTCTGTAGCTCCAGAAAATCCACTTCGAGTGCAGGGAGGTCAGAATCCAACAGCATCTGCAGTCCTTTTCAGTCTCTGAATCAGATTTTTGCTCAGGTCCCTCAATTTCAGCCAAAAAATACCTGAAATCACAGAAAAACACACAAACTCATAGTAAAGTCCAGAAAAGTGAATTTTAACTAAAAACTAATAAAAATATACTAAAAACTCAACTAAAACTACTAAAAACATACTAAAAACAATGCCAAAAAGCGTACAAATTATCCGCTCATCACCTACTCCAAGCGCCACAGACAAGGTCGAATCTTCCGGATCATAGAACGCTGCTTCTTTGGAGTCTAGCCTATACCACGGAGACCCTAATCTTCTCAAAAATTGGCTGAACTGGTGTCTCGAGAAGTCCCCCACGAAGTCGTGGATTAACCGTCTGAGAAATGTATAAACATAGCTGTTGGCTCGTGCTTTTCTGTCACGTATTCACACGAACCTAAATAGATGCTGGTGTTTGTCAGACACGTTCATCTTAATATGATGAACAGAGCTAATTTGTCAGATCATCCTATTCACCACGATAAAGATCGGATATACATCTTAGAAACAGATCAAACACGGATCGGAGAAGAAACAGTAATACTTTTATAATTCGTAGGACTCAGCATTGCTCCTCCCCTAAACCTAGGAGGTTTAGAACTCATACTGAGGTAAAACACAAGATAAAACATGTATGATGGTAAAAGTGATGTAAAAGTGTTCGAATAACATGAATAAAATCTCTTAAATACTAAACAATGACTAGTAAGGGTAAAACATTCTATTTAGTGCTAAAATCTACTTCTGAAGCCCACTTGGTGAGTGTTTTGGCTGAGCTTTGATGAGATGCACATGCTATGAGGCTCCTTGGGTGTGGAACGCCAGCTAGGGGTCCTCTCTGGGTGTTTGGACATTGGTCTCTGCTCTTTGGGCGCTGAACACCTGGAATGGGGCAGGTAACTGGCGCTGAACGTCAGTTTTGGGCCTTCTAATCCGAAGCAAAGTATAGACTATCATATATTGCTGGAAATTTATGGAAGTCAGCTTTGCATAGCCATTGAGAGTGCTCCATTTGAACTTTTGTAGCTCTAGAAAAGCTCTTCCGAATGCAGGTAGGCCATATTTGGACAGCATCTGCAGTGCTTTCTCTGTCTCTGAATCAGACTTCTGCTCCAGCTCCTCAATTTCATCCATAAAATACCTAAAATTGTCCAAAAACACAAAAACTCATAGTAGAATCCAAAAATGTGAATTTAACACTAAAACCTATAAAAACTTAATAAAAACTAAATAAAACATACTAAAAATTATATGAAAATAATGCCAAAAAGCGTATAAAATATCCGCTCATCACAACACTAAACTTAAATTGTTGCTTGTCCCCAAGCAACTAAAAATACAGTAGGATAAAAAGAAAATTAAGATACAATAAATCTCTAAGTTTCAAATGAAGCTTAATTACAATTAGATGAGCGGGACTTAGTAGCTTTTTGCTTCTGAATAGTTTTGGCATCTCACTATCCATTGAAACTTAGAATAGTTGGCATCTTTAGGAACTTAGAATCCATTATTGACTCTCCTAGTTAAGCTTATTTTGATTCTTGAAAATTGCTTGCACTCAATAATTCAAAAATGCATCAAAGAACAATTCTTTGAAAAGAAGGATTGAAGAACTAAAAATTCATTTTGAGGCAAGCAAAAGATTAAGAGAAGTGGTGGTTCTAGTTGTATGATTGTGTATTGAGGCTGCATGTTTATGAAAACTTGCATGGGAGCTCATAGGCAGGAAATAGAATTCAAAGAAATGTTGTGGAGGTTCTTAAACATTTATTGATCCAAGAAGCAGTAAACAAAAGAAAATAAAAGAAACACAAAAACAAAAGAACATGGCCCAAGGCTCTGAGCATCAATTACTAGGCAGATAAGAAGAAAGAAATAAGAACTCAGAGGATTATTATCCTAGTAAATGCTTGTGGTAGAATTGTGTCAAGGAGAGAGGCTTGAGCAAGTAAATCCTCAGGGGTGCTTTAACGCCTAATACCTTAAAACCAACTGGTTTAGGAGTATTGATTGAAAGCTTATCTAAAGAGCCGCTTTAAGACATGACACTTAGAGTCAACGCCAAAACACATGAACTATAAGTTGCTTCAAGGTCTATAGAGAGATCTCTATGATATCATTTGAATGAAAATCCTAAGATCTAAGACTTCCAAGATGTAGGGACTAGTAAGCACTGAAGCCCTTGCATGAGCATATGATTTAGCATTCACCCCACTGTCACTTAATCACTTCACACACAAAGTATTACAAGTTATTCTTCAATCCATTCCAATCAAAAGAACCTTTGTGCATAATTCTTTTCTTGCTTGGCGACAAGCAAGGTTTAAGTTTGGTGTTGTGATGCCAAGTCATCTTATGCTAGTTTTACTAGCAATTTTTCTTGCTTTTATTAGGTTTATTACACTTTCTTGCATAATAAGTAAGTGATTGTAGTGGTATTTTATGTTTATCTTGACTCAATCAAACATTGTTGGTTTTATGCAAAATCATGAAGTTTATGCACAATTTAGTTAATTATTATGAAACTTGTGATTTTGGTGAGACTTTGATTGCTTGTTTGATTAATGGCAGATGAAAAGTAAGGAAAAGAGAAAGCAAAGAAGCAAGGTACAGATGAACGCTGCGTTCATTTGATGAACGCTACATTCACTCACGATGCGCACGCGCACAAGCCGCCTCTGTGTGGGGAAGCAAGTTTAAAGATCCACGCACACGTGGATTGAGGATCAGCGTTCATCAACAACGAACGCTACATTCATTTCGAGTGAACGCCTGCGATAACTTCAGAGTTTGAATTTGAAAATAGGCATCGACGCACACGCGTGCATGACGCGCAAGCATCGATGTGACAAAGCGATGATTGACGCAGACGCGTACAAGACGCTGGAGCACAAAAGCAACACTCTGCCATCTACGCGCACGCGCACAGAACGCATGCGCGTGAAGAACGTTTAAGGCACGAACGGAGCGTTCAGTGAATGAAGGCTGCCTAGGGACGCAGACGCATGAAGAACGCGCACGCGTCGATGATGAAGAAAGACAAGGGACGCGCACGTACAAAGGACACACGCGCATCGGTGAAAGAACGCTACGTTCAATTTGAGAACGCTACGTTCACCTGATGCTACATGGAAGTACCAATTCTGACCCACTTCATCAGAAGGCCAAGAAGCCCACTCCAAGGACTGAATGACTGAATTAGAAAGTGTATAAATAGGGGAAGATTTTATTTAGAAAGGATCTTTTAGCTGGGACTTTCACTTTTAGGCTAGAGACTTTCTTTGATACTTTTCATTTTAGTTTTCTTGAGAGTTCAGATCCAAATTTTATTTTATTTTCTGTTCTTCATCTTCTGCATTTTTCTTTACTGTTTTTGGGACTAGAGCAATGATGAACTAAACCCCAATTTCATTAGAGGGAGGAGCTCTATTGTAATTCCAATGAATTAATAAAATTCTTCTTCTTCTCAATTCACTTGTGTAGCTATTGGGTATCTGCTTTGATTGTGGTTATTCACTCCAGAAGGGGGTTTAATTCAATTGAATGTGGGTGTGAGCCTCGGAAGGGGAATCACCTTCATTAGAACTGATGCTTTATCCTTCACTACTCTATTGATCAACACCATTCGGGAGGAATTGGGATCTTGAGATTTAGTGTGGCTTATTAATGAGAGAAACGTGTTCTAACTCTTCTCATGACAATTAGATCAACGAATTGGCAAAATTGATTGTGATTAGGGAGATTGGATTGCCAAGGAATTGGGATCCAATCAAATTCAATCCGCCATAGATCTATGCATATGATTGAGAAAGAAGTTGAGACCCAGTTGGTTCATGAAGGATTATAGTATCTCCAATCCCTGATGAATCATTTTCTTTGAGTTCCTCCTACTTTGATTTCGCACTTGCTGCAATTTATACTCATTAGTTTTGTTTTGATTCCCAGCACCCAAGTCCTTTTATTATTCATGCAATTTTACGTTTCCTTGCTATTTAATATTTTTACATTCTTAACTCCAGCACTTTAATCTTAGTTATTTACTTTTCTTGCAATTTAAGATTCAGTTATTTTAATTTCTTGTACTTTAAGTTTCAGTCAGTTTAGCTTTCTACCATTTACTTCTAGTCAATTTACATTCTGCACCTTAAAATTATTGCAATTTACTCTCTGTCAATCCATTTCATCAATATTAGCTTAACTAAATTCATCACCTAACTAAAGTTGTTCAATCCCTCAATCCTTGTGGGATCGACCTCACTCTTGTGAGTTATTACTACTTGATGCGACCCAGTATACTTGCCGGTTAGTTTGTGTGAAATGCATTTTCACGCCATCAAATAGCGTCCAAAGCATCCAATTCCATGACTTCTTTCTTCACAGATGTCCTCTCATATGAATACAAGTATTGGTTATTAGCAACCATTTCAATTAACTACATAGCCTCTTCAAGAGTCTTCTTTATGTGGAAGGATCCGCCTGTAGAAATATCTAGAGACATTTTAGCGGTCTCAGAGACTCCATGATAGAAGATCTGTGACTGAATCCAGCCTAAAAACATGCCAGGAGGGCATTTTTTGAGCATCAAATTGTACTTCTCCCAAGCTTCATAAAGAGACTCACCCTCTCTCTGCTTGAAAGTCTGAACATCTGTCCTCAGCTTAGTCAGCTTCTGAGGAGGAAAGAACTTGGGCAGAAACCTATTAACCAATTTATCCCAAGTATCCAAGCTCTCCTTAGGCTGTGTATCAAGCCACTGCTTGGCTTTTTCTCGTACAGCAAACAAAAATAGGAGCAACTTATAAACATCAAGTTGAACACCATTGGTCTTCACAGTTTCACAGTTGTGCAGGAAATTAGAGATAAAAAAGTTCGGGTCTTCCTGTAGGAGTCCATGAAATTGGCAATTCTGTTGCACCAAAGTAATGAGCCAAGGCTTCAGCTCTGTTTTTAGCAATAATAGGAGGTACAAGAATACTATTTCCGTAGAAATTAGGACTCGAAGCAGTGTATGAACCAAGTGTCCTTTTGGGTTGCTCAGGAATATTAGGGTCATGGAGAGCATTGGGATTAACAAGATTGTTGTTGTTGGGATCCATAGTGAACTCTTCAACTTTCTTGTCAAAATTATCCTTGAGATTCTCACCGGTTTTGTAAGCTCTAGCCTACTATAAACGCCTTCTCAAGGTCTTTTCAATCTCAGGATCAAAGTATAGAAGAGGTTCTTTGTTCCTGTTCCTGCTCATAAACAAATAGAGAGTAAGAAAAAGTGGAAATCTCTACGTCAGGATAAAGAGAATTCCTAGTGAGGTAACCTGAGTAAAACAAATAAAATAAAATAACTGAATATATTAAACAGAAATTTTGAACAACTAATAAGAAAAATGGAACACAAATTTCAAACTTAAAAAGGAAAACAGCTAGGAAAAATAAAATAAAATAACTAAGGGGACATCAAACTTAATTTCATAAATTAAGGAAAAATTTTAAACAACTTAAGAATTAATTTTTGAAAATTAAATAACATGAATAAATAAGAGTCAAAATTAAGAACGCCTAATCTAAGCAATCAAACAATGGGTAGTTGTCAATCACAGTCAATCCCCGACAACGGCACCAAAAACTTGGTGCGGAATTTACAATCCACAAACTAATTGGAAAGTGCACCGGGTCGTACCAAGTAATACCTCAGGTGAGTGAGTTTCGATCCCACGAGGATTGATGGACCAAGCAACAACAATTGAATGATTCACTTAGGCAGACAAGCAGAAATTGGTGCTTTGGGGCTCAGAAACATTAAACGGTAATTTAGTGATTAAGAAGGCAAACAGTGAACTTGGTGTGAGAAAGTATGAGAGAGAACAGTTAAGGTTTCAAAGATGTTTATTTTTCAGGATTTATATTTCTTACCAACTATTTTAATCATGCAAGATTTAATTCATGGCAAACTATAATTGAGTAAACCTTAATTCCTTAGTGATTTAGTCTCCTATAACCTAATCAACCGCCAATTCCTTGGTCACTTAATATAGATTAAAGGGCTAGGTCCAATTCTAGTTTATTAGCCACAAAAATCCTAATTACCCAAATATAAGTGGATTATATGTCACGTATCCCGTTAAGTCAAGGCAATTAGTGGTTTAGGAGGAATTTACTTTCAAATTAGTATTTAAGTGAGATAATTTTTTTAAGAATCAACAAGAATTCATATAGAACAAGAGTTATTTTTCAATACACTCAAATTCATAAGATTAAGAACGAAAGTAATCCTTGAATTTAAATCAATACATTAATTAAAATAGAATGACAATAGTTTTAATCCATAGAATAAACAGAGCTCCTAACCTTAACAAGGAGGTTTAATTGCTCATGGTTCAGAGATAAAACTAGGGTTCGAAAGTGTGTGAAAACTAGAATGAGGTAGAAGAGAAAAGAGCTCCCACCCAAGGGCTAAATCTTTTCCTTTTTATATCTAACCTAATTAATTTGAAAAAAATAACTAAAAGAAATAAAATAAACTAATATCTAAACCCTAAAAGATTATGTTTGGTAGTAATAATAACCAAAAGAAAACAAAATAAAACTAAATATTAATCCAAATCTAAGTCAACGAAGCCTTCCTTAAAAATCATATTCGTGCTACTTGCGCTAAATGCCAAAATCGGCATTTAGTGGCCAACAAGGTAGTAAGCTTTCCTTTTGTTGCTGTCTTCCTGGCGCTAAACGCCAGGCTTGGCATTCAACGCCACTAGCGTGGTTCTGGGTGCTGGTTACAAGGCAACTGCCACTAAACACCGAGTCGTGGCGTTTAGCGCCATGATGCCAGAATAAAATTATGAACTATTATATATCAATGGAAAGCCCTAAAAGTTGACTTTCTAATGCCGCTAGAACTGCATCAATTAGACCTTTATAGCTCAAGTTATGCCCGTTGGAGTGTGAAGAGGTCAGGGTTGACAACAATGTTATAGCATCAACTTTTTTCCTTTTTCTTTTGTACGAACTCTGTCAAACTCACCTGAATCTTTCTTGAAGTTAATAAAACTACATTGTGCTTCAAAGTAGCATCCAAATAGGGTTTAAACACTAAAATCTAAATAAAACTCAATAAATTCATATCTAAAATAATAAGAAAATATAGAAAAGATGCTCACGCATCATTCTACCTGTTGCAACTGCATTCTATCTGTGTTTTCATTGTCTATAATATATGTCTATGTAACTGAGAGATCTCTTGTCTAGGAGAAGAGTGACAAGGGTAGTTTCACCGGAGTTTTGGAGGGCTGGAAGAGAGTGATATTGAAGGGTTAATTTATATTTGGATTATAACCTAAGTACCTTAGATAGTTTACGTGATTTCTGGTTTAATTCGTAACTCTAAGTTTTAAATCTGAGTGTCAGAGTTCTAGGATTGCGTCTGGCTTTCCTAGGACCTTATATATTATGTGTGCTGGCACCATTACCATGCTGAGAACCCATAGCTCTCATTCTATACATATATTGTGGTTTTCAGATGCAGGTCGAGAGTCACCTCGCTAGGCGTCTGGAGTTTCCTGTGCAAGTGGAGTTAGGCTTTTAGGATTGTTGTATTTTGTACTTATCTTATGTATCTATAATCTCCTTTATATATATATACATAAAGGAGATTCTAGATGCATAACATAAGTATATATATATATATATATATATATATATATATATATATATATATATATATATATATATATATATATATATATATTCACTACAAGAAAAATACCCATTCAGCCACACTTTTTTTAGGCTACATTTGAAAAGCGTAGCCTATTCATAGAATAGGCTACGCTTTTCTCTGTGTTGCCTTTTTATAAGAGAAAAGGATACACAAATGCAGCATCATTTAAAAAGCGTAGCCTTAGGTATTAAAGATATCACTTAAAAAGCGTAGCCGTAGGTTGATATCTATAGGTTCACTTTTCATATCAAAGGAGACGCTTTTAAAGGATAGCCTATTTGTTAAGTTTTGGGTGCGTTTCAAAAGTGATGCCTAATATCTCTAGAGCCAAAAACTTTAACACTTAGTAATTTTTTTCCTTGTTTTACCTGAAAGACCTTAACACTTAGTAAAACTAAGCAAATTAAACTTCTGAGTCTCAGTCACCTTCATCCTCGAGCAACAAACCCTCCATAGCACCCTCTCACTCTCGGTCTCGATAGCTAACCATCGTCGCCCCCCACTCACGCTCGCCATTGACCCTCTCACTCTCGGTCTCGCCATTCACCTTCTCACTCTCGCCATTGACCGCCTCACTACAAGCGGAAACCCTCTCACTGTCGCCGTTGAGAGTCATCGCCTCCCACTCACGACTCACCTGCACTACTCTCCACATTGACCGTCGTCATATCCTTTTCGCCATCGCTTGCACTGATCGTCGCTGTGCGGCCCTCACCATCGTCGGTGTGCGACCGTCACCATCGTCGCTGCGCCGCTCTCACCATCATCATCTCCGTGCTTCTCATCATCGTCTTCGCTGTGCTCACATCATTGAATAGGTATGTATTGATTTCTATTTGCTTCTGAAATTGATCAGTGGCTTAGGGTTCCTATTTTAGGGGTTTTAATTTGGGGCTTTTAATCTCTGAAATATGGGTCTGTGAACTGTAATTTGACAACATGCATGCTGTTATTGATGAAGATGTGTGGTATTTTAGGGTTTGTGAACTGTGATTCAATATACAGCTTGTCTATTTTCTCTGTTTTTTTGTTTCTGAGACTGAATCCAAATGCAGCGTTAATAAGCTTTTGTTTCTGTGATTTCTCAATGAATAAGTTAGCTTTCGTTTCTCTGTTTTCAGCTTCCTGTTTCTAACAGAGTTCTTACAGTTTGAACGGTTTCTTGGTTAGCCAGAAACAGAAATGGTGTGAAGAATGTAAAGAATGAAAAGAAGACAAGGAGTAGAGAAGAAGTAGAAGAGGAAGAAGAAAGGTGAGCTGAATTGTAAATTGAATTGAAAACTCACATATACATGCTTAGAAGAATTTCTTAATTCATCAATTTCGTTGTCCTGCAAGGATCTGTTTTTGGATAAGGTATAATTTGCAGCTTTTTCCTCAGAGTTCATGCTTTTATTAGTTATATGTCTAACAGGACTGATAAATAGTCTTTTGCAATCTCCTGGGTAATTCTGCTGCACAACATACCTTGTAGAAAACCTTCTAACTACTGAATTTATTGACTTTGTCTGCACATAACCATTAAAAGAGCTCAAAATACTTAGCTAATGTGGTCTAATCTGGAGAGAAAATAACTCAAGTTGTAGAGTACTTCAACTGTATCTATATTATCCAAAATTTGTGACAAAATTTTCTCCGCAAAGAAGGCTTGGTTTTGGAAAGAAATTAACCCCACTCAAACCCTCAACTTTTCACAAATTAACAGGCCATGAATATTGTTGCCAATAACTTTATAGTTAGAGAAAAAACGTCATTTATGCTTAGTCCTACTATAGTGTTATCTCTATATTACATATTAGATTCGTAAATCCCTTTTCCTAAATATAATCAATTTGTCACCCACCGGTCATTTTCAATATTTTTCCAAGACGATGCTAAAAAGAACCAGCAATATATTTTATAAGCTAAGCATTAATTTCTATTAAAGCTAGTTATAAACTAGCTCAATTGCCAACCTATATTCTCAGTTTTATAATGGGCAGCTTAATAAGTATTTCCCCAGAATAAGAATAAGACAAACAAAGCCAAGAGACTAATTTAAAGTAATGGACATAAGAGTTTTCTTACACTTTTAAATCCTTTATGCTTCCAAGAAATAGCCTAATATGACATCATTATTTCATGAAAGAAGACAAACCTTGTGTGTATTTGATAAGCTGCCAAAATGTTGCTTAAACATATCACTGTCTTCTTCACAATTTAAACTGCCAATGTTAGCTTCAAGAATCGGTTTTGACTCACTTACAGATTCATCTAAATTGAGCTACTCTGCTTTTATATCAGAAATTTCTTCAGAAGACAAAGAAGAAATACAACTATTATTGAAGTCAACTTGCTCTTTTGAAACAACACCCAACTCTTCTGAAACAGAAATGGTGTGAAGAATATAAAGAATGAAAAGAAGACAAGGAGTAGAGAAGAAGTAGAAGAGGAAGAAGAAAGGTGAGCTGAATTGTAAATTGAATTGAAAGAAAGAAATCTGATTAACATGAAAACCAATCATATACAATCTTGGTAAGGTGAACAAAGAATGAAAGGGTTATGGATGGGTAAAACTATATAAGAAAATTGAGTTTTCTAAGAATAAATATTTATAATTTACTTTTTTAATTTATCAATTTCTCCACTTTAATTAACAATCAAATCCTTGTATACACACATGTATACACACTTCTGATATGTCAAGCTAAACTATATAATTATTTTAAACATGTTTTGAGACTTGACTCAATAATTAATTTTAAGTATTGGTTATTGAATAGCTTAGTTGTTATTAGATTAAGAAGCAGTTACGTTCACACGGTCATAGCCTCCATTTTTCTTTGTTTGACTTCATGACTTTTATGTTAGTCCAAGTCTTACACACGGTCCATTTCTTTCAGATTAATATAAAATAATATGAAATATGAACATGAAACGTTTTTTCTTTTCATGATGTCACCGTTTTTTATAAGATTATATTCATTCATGCAATCATCTATCTATATTATTTAATTAATTAATGAATTTGTGTGGTTTCTTTTTAGGAAAGGGAGATTTAATAACATGTTCTAAGCAAAAGAATTCAGAGTTATTTCACACGGTTCTTGGAGGCTTAGGACAATTTGGAGTTATAACAAGAGCAAGAATTTCTCTTCACCCAGCACCCACAAAGGTACGTTTTCATTTTAAAAAAATAAAAAAATAATTTATTTTTAATTTTATCTTTTTTAAATTAAGATTTAAAGCATAAATTTTAAAATTTAAAATTTAAAGTTAAAAATAATTTCAAGAAAATAATTTATAATTAATTGACAGAAAAAATTTAACTTTCTAATTGACAGAAATCTGATTGTTTGACATCTCCATTGTAGAAATCTAGGTAGTCATCTATAAAAATGGGGACATTGTAGTTACTTATACCCCTTTTGAGTAAAACTACAATTTTTCCCTCAGTTGCTGATTCTTATGGTAATATTCTTCTGAGACTGAAGTTGATTTCTTGAATAGGTGAATGATTTAATGTGTTATGTGTGTAATATTGAAACACTTTTTGTTTTGAAAGTTTTTGTACTTGATTAAATGTTTCTCTTTGATATTTTTTTTCTTTTAAACTGTTAGTGCGGTAATTGGCTTTCTGCTAGAATCTATGGTTTAAAATTGTTTGTGTTTGATTTTTTTATTTGTTATGTATTTATTTTTTTTTTTTTGAACTCTGTTTGTTCTGTGAGTTATTGGCATGAGGGTTTGTGCTAGGTTTAAAAAAATTGTTATGACATGAACTTTCTTGTGATAGTTCAATATAAACCTCATGTGGAGCATTGTTGTAAAGATGAAACAAGAGAACTTTTAACAAAGGAACCAGATAGGTCGATTAATAAGTTATTGATTACACTTATTGATGACATCTAAAACAAATTAAATAGACATACTCTAAATCCAATGCAGGGTTCTTGGCCACATCGCAGGCGAACACTGGAGAATTCTGTGCCCCAACTCCACTGGAGCTGAAGAACAGAGCCACGAAAGAGAGCAAAACAGAGACCTTGGGTGCTCTATTTTCCGAAAGAGCCATTCCCATTATGGAATAGCCAAATAAGGGTACACTAGTTATGAATATCATGAGCTATGTATATATATAATACTGATATAACATGCTTAAACTAGTCCGTGAAACTCAGCAACCTCTTTTTCTTTTTTTACTTGAGACACTCATTTTGTTTGGATGCTCAACTTGCACCACAGATATAATCCATGATATTGGTTACATTAAGAGAACTATTATGCATTATTAATTTATCATTGGTTAAAAAGACCTTTCTCCCTAACTGTTTGTGAATAAAAACAACATGTAGAAGGTTATTTATCTAAATGGTTTCTTCTGATATTCTCGTAAATTGGAATGGAGGGCACAATTGTGCAAAGGCAGTAATTGCTTCAGAAAGTAAATCACGTGAGGCAGGTATGGCCGCAAGCTTCTATGTGTGTTTGTGGAAGGGACAAGGGACTAGAAAAAGTAAAAGGCCTATTGGTATTTAGTGAAATGCAAGAAAAAAATAAAAAACAGGTCAAGTTAGTGGTAGAAATTTTGGATAGGAAAAGGGTTCTCTTTTTCTTCTGTTTGAGTGGCACTGAGCTGTGAAAAACTGAAAACATTGTTGTGATCTTTGTGTTTATTAGTTTGGGAGATCCCAAATCCCAACTTGATCCTGTGAAGATCTTAGTCTGGATCAAAATAAATGATTTTTCGGAATGGACTCATTCTTTGCAATGTCCTCAATAAAGTCCACCCTCGTGCTGTTTATAAAATAGTTTTACACAATAATATTTTGTATTTTACTTAATTTGATTGCCGTTATCTGTTGAATGATTTAATTGCTACTGCTGCTGATGGTGTTTTTGCGGAAAACGAATTTCCAACACACAAATCCAACCGGCAAGTGTACCGGGTCGCATCAAGTAATAATAACTCACATGAGTGAGGTCGATCCCACAGGAATTGAAGGATTGAGCAATTTTAGTTTAGTGGGTGATTTAGTCAAGCGAATCAAATTTTGGTTGAGTGATTTGGGCTTAACAGGAAGTAAATGACAGTAAATGTAAAGGGGGAAGGGAGAAGTGCAGTAAATTGCAGAACAGGAAAGTAAATTTGCAGAAACTTAAAGAACAAGAAAATAAATGACTGAAACTTAAAGTGCAAGAAACTTAAATTGCAGTAACTTAAATGGCAAGAAAGATAAATTGCTTGAATGTAAAAGGGGTTTGAGGAATGGGATTGCAGAATCTAAACAAAGAGAAAGTAAATTGCAACAACTGATTGAGCAGAAATTGAATTAGAAGCAATAAGTATTCAAACAGAAAGGAAATAAAATGCAGCAAGGTTCACAGAAGAACCCAAAGTGAATTGTGATCTCAGGACTCAAGAGCTTAGGTAGCAGAGCCTAAAACTCAATTTCCTTCCCAGATCTGAAGTATCAAAGCAATTGACAGAAAATTTAAAGAAGAAGCAGTAAAGGGAATTGAAATTGAATTGAATTATGCAGAGAAGATTTAAAGAGAGTTTGAATGGGAATTGAGACAGAATTTCCTCAATTTCACACACCCAAAACTCAGAAACAGAAAAGTAGAATTGCCCAAGTAAGAATGAGGAAGGAGATCAGTCAATTCTCCCTTAATCCTCTTAGTGCTCGGTCAATTCTCTCAAGAACAATTGCAAGAGATTCAAAGCTCCAAAGGAAGGTGAAAGTAAAAATTCAAAAGCTAAGGTAAAAGTAAAAATTCAAAAGTGAGCATAAAGGTCTTAATTACATCAAACTAACTCCTATTTATACACTTTCTATTCTTGGATTTTGGGATTTGGATGGGCTTTTAATTTGGTGAAGAAATGAATTAAAATGGGATTTTAGTTTGAATTTTCGGCCCATGAAAATTCACTCCCAGGAGGCTGCCTTGCCCTTGTGGAGGGCAGGGCAGAAAATTGGTGCATGGTGCGAGAATTGGTGCGGCCATGGTTGAGGATTGGTGCGCCAAAGTTGTGCGCAGTGCGCGTTGGTGCGTGGGACGCTGCCAGGGAACGCAAAACGCTGCCCTGCCCGCGCCAAGGGCAGGGCAGAAAAGTATGATGCGCTAGATTCGTGGAGTGCGCGCGTTGGTGTTGCCAGGGGAGGAAATTGGTGTGCCAGGATCGAAATTGGTGCGTGCATGGTGCTGCCACACACACGATGCTGCCCTGCCCGCGCCAAGGGCAGGGCAATGTTCCAACTCTCTCGTCCCGTGTTCGAACCACGGAGGACGCACACGCTTCATTAATTTTCTTGATTTCTTGGCACGGTAGTGGGCCTTAGTGCCTAGCTTCCTCATGGTTCCTTGTTCGATCCTTATAGCATGCATGGGTGACAATCTTTTCTTGAATTTCTTCCTTGGAGAGCCCGATTCTGCCCTCCACAAGGGCAGGGCAAGGTTCTTTTTCTCTTAGTTTCAAGGCACATTTTGTGCTCTGCCCTTGGAGTGGGCAGGGCAGAGTTGCCTTCTCTTGCTTGGTCACCTTATGTTGCCCTCCTAGAGGGCATTGTGCCCTTGTGGAGGGCAATGTTGCCTCCCCCTTGCATTGCGGCAAGCTTCTCCTCCCTTAAACCACACTTCTTCTTCCTTGGGCTACACTTTTTATGCCACGCTTTTCCTTTTCTTTTCTTTTCTTCACCTATAATAAACCAAACAACCACTCAAAGTATCACTAAATTCAAGAGGCTTATAAATCAATTAAAATTCAATTAAAATGAGCTCAAACCTCATGGATTAACATTAATTTCATGGTGGTTGCTTGATTTAGAGAAGTTATGCATTTTCACTCCAAATCACTTACTTAGGATGCAAGAAAGTGCATAAATGATAACAAAACAAGTGAAATTAGCTTGAAAAATGGGTATATGATGACTTGTCATCACAACACCAAACTTAAACCTTGCTTGTCCCCAAGCAAGCATCAAAACTAAGAGTAAATGAAATGAATAAGAAAAGAATGCATATCCTTATTATGCAGATAGCAGAACTTGATCTATGGGGCATTTATGCAGACAATGACAACTCATTTATTGTTGCTGCTGCATAATACACATTTTGCATCAAAGGTTTGCTAAACTTGCTGTTATAAGACTCACTTTTTTCTCACTCCTTTGCTAACTTTTCTTGGCTTACAATGCTTAACAAGCTTATTATTCTTTTAGAGGTTGGGTGTCAAATGCTGCAGCATAGCCTTTGGCTTTATTTTCTTTTCTTTTTGCTCAACATCTTTCCACCTAAGACACATGGCTCATTAATTCTTCCTAGGATCATTGATGCCCAGCATCTCTTTGGATAACTAAGTGTTTTGTATCTAAGTTGCTCTTTATTGTGGATTTTCAATTGGCCATCCCAAATCAGTTGATCTAAGTGACCGGGTTTCAAAATACCCCTTAGAATTTACTCATCCAAGCAGATCTTAGTACAAGAACACCACAGGCATATGTCCTAAGGTTCAAGCTATTGGTGTCCAACCTTTATTCTTTGTTTTTCTTGCCATTTTGGCTTTTTCTTTCCCTTTTCCTTCTGTTTTTGTTACCAAGGGCTTTTTCATTATTGATGAGAGTCTTTGTACAGCAAGCTAACTCACACTTGAATGAAAATGATATTATGCAACAATTATTTCATGAGTTATGCATTTAATCAAACACATATACCACCACTGACTTCCATTCATACTTATGCAACATTGGATATTTTACTTTCCAATTCAAACCAAACTCTTTTATTTAAGCAAATGGGAAACAAAACAATTTTCAAGCTAAGTGGTGGATAACAAGCATTATGCAGACTTATCATCTTTCTAGCTATTTATTAACTAACTAAAATGAAAAGCAAAGAACAGAAAGTGCATAAAGTAAAAGGAATAAATGATGGAGGCATATCATGTTTCAGACATGCATCTCCTTATTAGAGACATGAAAGAGGAAGTATGAAAGAACTTTGCCACCTTCTAATGGTCATGGTTGCTGCTTGATTCTCCCTTCTTCTTCTTTCTCTTCCCTGTCTTGGAGTAATCTCGGATCTCTTCACCAGGACATCTTCTACCCCAAACAAAATCTAAGAGTCCTTTGAGCCCAAAATCTTCCAATCTGTTAAAGGTTGACTCAGTGTATTGATGAGATCTAGCTTGTTGCTTGGCTAAGAATTCAGGGCATTGTTCAAATGGCTTGATTTCAGGATTGAGTGTTAGCAAATTGTGGGTCAAGTACTCCATCCTTGCTTGCATGTTTTCATCATACTCCATTCTTTGTACGTGTCTAACTTCTCCCAAGGTATGATGAACATTCTTCCATTGATATAGGTTGTGACTATATTCCTCTGCTTTAGCTTGACTAAAATATAGCTTATCATATGATTCTTTGAATTCTTTGTATTGCTCTTTTTGCCCTTCAAGAATCTGTGCTTGAAATTCTTGCTGCTGAGTCATCATTTGTTGTTGCCATCTCTCTTGTTTCTCCTCCATTTGATGCTGCCAAGCTTCTCGTTTCTCTTTTTCTTTCAAAAATTGCTCCATAAACTCTGGATGGGGCTCTCGATATTTCTCTTGGCCCTCCTGATTTTTGCCTTAATCTTTTTCTCCTGCAAGAATCAAGATAGCTAGCCTTAGATCATTAATATGGCCGTTGGCAATTAATTTGTATAAAAAAAATTTTTTGTTTTGTTTATTATTATGAAAAATATTTTTGTGGTCAATTGTGTCCCTTAATTAAAGATGTTAAAGGTTGGTGAACACCAAACTTATCTTTTATTTAGGGGATGGCTTAGCAATTGCAAACCAATCTCACAATTGATGCATTTAAAAAAAAAATTATTGATGTATGATCCCTTGTCTGTATGGTTTTGAGTTCATGATTGGAAAATAATCCTCTGAGCATTGTTGCACATGCAGACACCAAACTTAGTGTTTGGTCATATGCTTCATTAAAAGAATTATGCATATGTTCTAAGAATGACTCCCTTTTCTTTTTGAAAAGCAAAAATTAAGTGTGCCTTAAGGGACACCAAACTTAAAAGTTTGACACGTGCTTTAAAACAATGTATGCAGTCATTAGGCATGAAAGTTCAAAATCATATTCAGAGGAATCATAGCTTATTAAATAAAAGAGAAGATAGAAATCTTAAACCATGGGTTGCCTCCCATGAAGCACTCTTTTATTGTCATTAGCTTGACATTGACCTCCCTTTAAGGTGGTTGATGTTGGTGATGTCTCAACTTGTCACCTCTCACTGTCAGCTTTCTTTGTGTGCCTTGATGTTCAATTTCCATGTGCTCAAGAGAAAGTATTTGGTTGACAGTGTAATAATCTTTTGCTCCCTATTGTTGATATACTAGTTGCACCTTATCACCCTTAGAGAATCCTTCAGTTGGGATTTTCTTGTTCTTCCACCCTTTGTGAGCCTTTTTCTTATTCTTCATCTTTTTCTTGCTTGTTGATCTTCCTCTCTTGACAGTTACTTGAGTTGTGATGCCTTCCTTCTTGCTGATCACCCCTGCTTCCTTGTGAATCCCTTTGTCTTCTTGCATCTGTTTGTCTTTCTGTTCCACTTCCTTTTCAGTTGATTGCTTTGGAAGGAGATCATCACTCATTTTGCTTGTTTCTTCGTCCCTCTGTACTTCTGGGAAGACTTTCAGGATGATGCTTTCCTCATGCAACCTGAGGGTTAGCTCTCCTTGCTCTATGTCCACAATGGCTCTAGCAGTGGCCAGAAATGGTCGACCGAGTATTATGGAGTCACTTCCATTTTCTGAAGAATCCAGGATCACAAAGTCTGCTGGATAGATAAACTTGTCAACCTTGACTAAAAGGTTCTCAATCAGCCCTTTAGGATATACTATTGATTGGTCCACCAATTCCAAAGACATCTCTGTTGGTTTCACCTCCTCTATGCCAAGCTTTTTCACTAAAGAATATGGGATTAGATTTATGCTTGCTCCTAAATCGCACATCCCCTTGTTGATGAATAAGTTTCCAATGGTGCATGGTAAGAAGAAACCTCCAGGGTCCTCAAGCTTGGGAGGGAGTCCCTTTTTAATGAGTGCACTGCATTCCTCACTGAGCATTACTGTTTCCTTCTCATTCCAATCTCTTTTCTTGTTAATGAGCTCCTTTAGAAACTTGGCATACAGAGGCATTTGCTCCAAAGCCTCTGCCAAAGGTATGTTGATTTCCAACTTCTTGAAAGTCTCAAGAAATTTGTGGAAGTGCTGATCCTTTGTTTCCTTGTGAAATCTCTGTGGATAAGGCAGTGGTGGTGTTGAGCTTTTCTCCACTTGATGCTGTTTTGGAATTGGTTCCTCCAAGATCTTCTTTCCTTTCTTCAATTTCTGTGGTTTGTTGTCTTCCTCTGTGAGTTTTTCTGGAGCATTCTTGCTTATCATGTCTTTGTTGATAGCTTCATCATTCTTTGTTGGCTCAGTGTCATTATGCTTGGTTGTTCCTTGGTTACCATCTGTTAACACTTTTCCACTTCTTAGTTGCACGACCTTGCATTCTTCCTTTGGGTTGGGAATGGTGTCACTAGGTAGTGAACTTGATGGTTTTTCAACAGAAATCTTCTTGGAGATTTGTCCAATCTGCCTCTCTAGGTTCTTCATGGAGGCTTCTTGATTTTTGGTTGTCAATTCTTGGCTCTTCATTAGTTTCTCCATGAGCAGCTCTAGATTGGTGATTCTCTGTGAATCTTGTGAGATGGGTTGATTTTGGGGTGTTGATGGATGATGATAGGTGTTTTGGTTAGTTGGGTGGTTATTGGGTGGGTATTGGTTAGAATTGGAGTAGTTGTTTTGTGGTTTTCTGTATGTATTTTGGTTAGTGTTTGGCTGGGAGTTTGTGTTTTTCCAATTGTTCTGTCCTGTGTTTCTTTGCCATGGTTGTTGGTTTTGATTATGGTTGTCTCCCCATCTGAGGTTGGGATGGTTCTTCCAAGATGGATTATAAGTATCCCCATAGACTTCATTTGTTCCAGGATTTTGGTTGTGCATGTATTGGACTTGCTCTTGTTGTTGCTCCTCTTGAGTTTCTTCACTTTGCACCCAAGTGGTTGGAGGTTGGCTTGTGGTGCTCACTGCTGCCACTTGCAAGCCATCAATCCTTTTGGCCATTTGTTCAAATTGTTGTTGGATCTGCTGCTGCATCATCTTGTTCTGGGCCAGAATAGAATCAACCCCTTCCAACTCCATTACTCCTCTTCTCTGTGATGGTTGGCGTTGTCTTTGATGAGCAAAGAAATATTGGTTGTTGGCCACCATATCAATGAGGTTTTGAGCTTCCTCTGTGGTCTTCATGAGTTGTAATGAGCCTCCGGCAGAGTGATCAAGAGCTTCTTGAGCTTTAAGAGTGAGTCCCTCATAGAAGTTTTGTAACTTGTCCCACTCTGTGAACATCTCTGGTGGACATTTCCTCAATAGAGCCTTATATCTTTCCCATGCTTCATATAAGTTCTCAGACTCCATTTGAGTGAACGTTTGAACCTCAGTCTTCAACCTTATGATCCTTTGAGGGGGATAGAATTTAGCAAGGAACTTGCTCACCAAGTCATCCCAAGTGTTGATGCTTTCTTTTGGAAAGGTCTCTAGCCATTGAGTGGCTTTATCTCTGAGAGAGAATGGGAAGAGCAACAATTTGTAGCTATCAGGGGGTACACCATTGGTTTTCACTGTGTCACAGATTCTCAAGAAAGTAGACAGATGTTGATTTGGATCCTCCAAAGGTCCTCCTCCAAAGGAACAGTTGTTTTGAACCAGAGTGATGAGTTGTGGCTTGAGTTCAAAATTGTTTGCATTGACATTGGGAGGAAGAATGCTACTCCCACAATGCCTAGCATTTGCAAATGTGTATGAAGCCAAGACTCTTCTCTGATGTTGATTATTATTGGCTCCTCCTTCGGGTTGATTGGTATCTCCTTCCATGTCTTGGAATTCCTCCTCAGATTCTTCTTCTCCAACAATGTTCTTCCCTCTTTCAGCTCTTCTTATTCTCCGAAGAGTCCTTTGATCAATTTCAGAGATGATAGGGGAAGATCTTCCTATACCTGACATACAAACACACAACAATAAACACACAGACCCAGAAAGCCAATGAAACTTCAATCTATAGCTAGAATGAAGTTTTAGTTAGTTTAAGCAAAAATTCAAACAGTTAGTGTGTTAGTAAGAATTAGAATAACAGAAAAAAAAATGCTTAATCTAGACCTCCACTTCACTTAATCATTGTCAATCTATTTCAATCCCCGGCAACGGCGCCAAAAACTTGATGGTGTTTTTGCGGAAAACGAATTTCCAACACACAAATCCAACCAGCAAGTGTACCGGGTCGCATCAAGTAATAATAACTCACATGAGTGAGGTCGATCCCACAGGAATTGAAGGATTGAGCAATTTTAGTTTAGTGGGTGATTTAGTCAAGCGAATCAAATTTTGGTTGAGTGATTTGGGCTTAACAGGAAGTAAATGACAGTAAATGTAAAGGGGGAAGGGAGAAGTGCAGTAAATTGCAGAACAGGAAAGTAAATTTGCAGAAACTTAAAGAACAAGAAAATAAATGACTGAAACTTAAAGTGCAAGAAACTTAAATTGCAGTAACTTAAATGGCAAGAAAGATAAATTGCTTGAATGTAAAAGGGGTTTGAGGAATGGGATTGCAGAATCTAAACAAAGAGAAAGTAAATTGCAACAATTGATTGAGCAGAAATTGAATTAGAAGCAATAAGTATTCAAACAGAAAGGAAATAAAATGCAGCAAGGTTCACAGAAGAACCCAAAGTGAATTGTGATCTCAGGACTCAAGAGCTTAGGTAGCAGAGCCTAAAACTCAATTTCCTTCCCAGATCTGAAGTATCAAAGCAATTGACAGAAAATTTAAAGAATAAGCAGTAAAGGGAATTGAAATTGAATTGAATTATGCAGAGAAGATTTAAAGAGAGTTTGAATGGGAATTGAGACAGAATTTCCTCAATTTCACACACCCAAAACTCAGAAACAGAAAAGTAGAATTGCCCAAGTAAGAATGAGGAAGGAGATCAGTCAATTCTCCCTTAATCCTCTTAGTGCTCGGTCAATTCTCTCAAGAACAATTGCAAGAGAGTCAAAGCTCCAAAGGAAGGTGAAAGTAAAAATTCAAAAGCTAAGGTAAAAGTAAAAATTCAAAAGTGAGCATAAAGGTCTTAATTACATCAAACTAACTTCTATTTATACACTTTCTATTCTTGGATTTTGGGATTTGGATGGGCTTTTGATTTGGTGAAGAAATGAATTAAAATGGGATTTTAGTTTGAATTTTCGGCCCATGAAAATTCACTCCCAGGAGGCTGCCCTGCCCTTGTGGAGGGCAGGGCAGAAAATTGGTGCATGGTGCGAGAATTGGTGCGGCCATGGTTGAGGATTGGTGCGCCAAAGTTGTGCGCAGTGCGCGTTGGTGCGTGGGACGCTGCCAGGGAACGCAAAACGCTGCCCTGCCCGCGCCAAGGGCAGGGCAGAAAAGTATGATGCGCTAGATTCGTGGAGTGCGCGCGTTGGTGTTGCCAGGGGAGGAAATTGGTGTGCCAGGATCGAAATTGGTGCGTGCATGGTGCTGCCACACACACGATGCTGCCCTGCCCGCGCCAAGGGCAGGGCAATGTTCCAACTCTCTCGTCCCGTGTTCGAACCACGGAGGACGCACACGCTTCATTAATTTTCTTGATTTCTTGGCACGGTAGTGGGCCTTAGTGCCTAGCTTCCTCATGGTTCCTTGTTCGATCCTTATAGCATGCATGGGTGACAATCTTTTCTTGAATTTCTTCCTTGGAGAGCCCGATTCTGCCCTCCACAAGGGCAGGGCAAGGTTCTTTTTCTCTTAGTTTCAAGGCACATTTTGTGCTCTGCCCTTGGAGTGGGCAGGGCAGAGTTGCCTTCTCTTGCTTGGTCACCTTATGTTGCCCTCCTAGAGGGCATTGTGCCCTTGTGGAGGGCAATGTTGCCTCCCCCTTGCATTGCGGCACGCTTCTCCTCCCTTAAACCACACTTCTTCTTCCTTGGGCTACACTTTTTATGCCACGCTTTTCCTTTTCTTTTCTTTTCTTCACCTATAATAAACCAAACAACCACTCAAAGTATCACTAAATTCAAGAGGCTTATAAATCAATTAAAATTCAATTAAAATGAGCTCAAACCTCATGGATTAACATTAATTTCATGGTGGTTGCTTGATTTAGAGAAGTTATGCATTTTCACTCCAAATCACTTACTTAGGATGCAAGAAAGTGCATAAATGCTAACAAAACAAGTGAAATTAGCTTGAAAAATGGGTATATGATGACTTGTCATCAGCTGCTGTTGGGTCCCAAATCTGTTTGATTATATCAATTTAATTCTTGCTTGCTAAATGATGATTGTGCTAAATTCATGGTTAAATGGTTGGATATGGCAATTACAATTTTTTTTGTCTGTAATTTTTACAGTTATTCGTGGTTAAGGTTGAAGGCGAAAGTTTTTGGTTAAGGTCTTCCAAGAAGATTTTGTCAAAACGTTGATCGTGTCATGGCAAGGTACAATGCATACTTTAATTCTTTTGATTTGTTAGTTTTGAAGTTGCAATTTAACTTATTATATTTGTACTATAAATTCTATGTTTCTCTTTATTTGTTTTACCTCAATGGGTTTCTAGAGAATTACTTCTAAGACTAGGAACTATTTCCCTTTGTAGCGAATAACACCCTGCCTCCTCTATTCTTCTAATCTTCACTTTGTAACCCCTTATAAATTTTTCGCCTAAAAAATTTAATAATTATCGATTAGGTTTTGTGATATGCCAAAGGATTGGATGGATCTACCGAGGTATAGCGAAGAGTATATCAATGGTGTTATTAGTTTTTTAGACTTTGCATACTCTGAGGGAGAACCGGACGGACGACAAATTCAATGTCCTTGTAAGAGGTGTTGTAACATTAATTGGTATAGAAGAGATGTGGTATTTGACCATTTAGTAGCCGACGGATTTGTTAAGGGATATAGAACATGGATTAATCATGGCGAATGGGCAATCCCGATGGCAGTTGACGATGACACGGATGATGAAGAAGGTGCACGCGATGACATTGAAGGACTGCTTAATGATGCATTTGGAGATGTATCTCATGCTGAGGGTGTTACTGTAGGTCAAAATGAAGAGGCTAAAAAGTTTTACAATTTAATAGATGGGGCAAGTCAAGAGTTATACCCGGGTTGCAAGAAATTTTCTACATTATCTTTTACCATCCGTCTGTACTTGTTAAAGTGTTTGCACGGTTGGAGCAATGCCTCCTTCACTTCACTTCTTGAGCTATTGAAAGAGGCAATGCCTGACATTAACATACCTTCATCTTTCCATAAGACAAAGTCTATGATAAGAGATTTAGGTCTGGATTATAAAAAAATTGATGCTTGTCCTAATGATTGCCTCCTGTATAGAAAAGAACTAAAGGATGAAAAACATTGTCGTGTGTGTGGAACTTCTCGATATACTAAAAATTCCAGTGATAATAGCGAGAACCAACCTGACATGAAAGGTCGTCTTATTCCTGCAAAGACTCTGAGATACTTTCCTATAATTCCAAGACTTTAGAGATTATTTATGTGCTAAAAAACGGCAGCTAGTCTGAGGTGGCATGATGAGGAGCGCGTAAAAGATGGGACGTTAAAGCATCCTGCTGATGGCTTGGCATGGAAGAACCTTGATGAAATGGATGAAGAATTTGCTAAAGAATCTCGCAATATTAGACTAGGCTTGTCAAGTGATGGGTTTAACCCATTTCGTAGCATGAACATTTCATGGAGCACGTGGCCCGTGATGCTGATGGTATACAACTTGCCTCCGTGGATGTGCATGAAACCCGAATATTGTATGCTATCTTTGCTTATTCCTGGGCCACAATCACCTGGTAAAGACATTGATGTGTATCTACAACCATTGATAGAAGACTTGAAGTTGTTGTGGGAAAAAGGGGTCGAAACCTATGATGCGTCAAAGAATGAGACCTTTCACATGCGGGCAGCTCTTTTGTGGACAATCAACGATTTTCCTGCTTATGCTATGTTGTCTGGGTGGAGTACAAAGGGAAAGTTGGCTTGCCCTTGTTGCAACAAAAATACTAGTAGCTTACAACTAAAACACAGTCGGAAGACAGTTTATATGGACCATCGTGTCTTTTTACCCATGGATCATCCATGGAGAACCAATACAAGGTCTTTTAATGGGAAGTAGGAATTAAGACCCCCTCCACCTGTTATAGAAGGACCCGAACTTTTTGAGATGCTACAAAATGCTGAGAATGTCTTTGGAAAGAAGCAAAGTACATCAAGTAGTTTCCCATGGAATTGGAAAAAAAGATCAATTTTCTTTGAATTGCCTTACTGGCACAAGAACCCACTGCGTCACAACTTAGATGTCATGCACATAGAGAAGAATATACTTGACAGTGTAATTGGAACTCTCTTGGATATCCCAGGCAAGACAAAGGATCATTTGAATGCTAGATATGACTTAAAAGAAATGGGTATCTGGAAAAATCTTCAACCAAAGGAGGTGAATAATGGCAAGAGAACAAAGTTGGCAAAGGCATGCTTTTCTATGACTGCTGCAGAGAAGTCGGTTTTTTGTGGTGTTTTGAAGACAACAAAGCTACCTGATGGCAGTGCTTCGAATATATCACGCTGTGTACATCTAGGAGAAAGAAAAGTTTCTGGATATAAGACCCACGATGCTCACTTTATGCTTCACTATTTACTACCAATACCGATTAAAAGCATCCTTCCTGATCATGTAGCCATTCTGTTGATTCGACTAAGTTTCTTTTTTCGTCGCTTGTGCAAAAAGTTCATCACACTGGAAGAGATAGGTTTACTTGAGTTAGAGATTGTGGAAACATTATGCCAGGTTGAGAGGATCTTTCCCCCTAGTTTTTTCGACATAATGGTTCATCTTCCCATTCATTTAGCAAATGAGGTGAGATTGGGAGGTCCGATGCAGTTTCGTTGGATGTATCCTCCGGAAAGGTACATGTGTACATTAAAGTCATATGTTCGCAACAGAAGTCGGCCCGAAGGTTCTATTGCAGAGGCATATCTGGCTGAGGAGTGCTTAACTTTCTGCTCAAGATACTTGCATGGAGGTGTGCAAACAAGACTTAATAAGCGGCCTCGGAATGATGATGATCCTAACGAAGACGAAGTTGTGCCATCAAAGTTGTTTTCTAACAAAGGTCGTTCGTTAGGCGTGGGAAATGGAGAACCAATTAATTTAGATGACAGATCTTCTGCTCAAGCCCATGTGTATGTATTACACAATTGTGAAGAAGTGGCAGATTATGTTAGGTAACTGATGAGCGGATAATTTATACGCTTTTTGGCATTGTTTTTATATAGTTTTTAATAAGTTTGAGCTACTTTTAGGGATGTTTTCCTTAGTTTTTATGTTAAATTCACATTTCTGGACTTTACTATGAGTTTGTGTGTTTTTCTGTGATTTCAGGTAAATTCTTACTGAAATTGAGGGATTTGAGCAAAACTCTGAAAGAGGCTGACAAAAGGACTGCTGATGCTGTTGGATTCTGACCTCCCTGCACTCGAAATGGATTTTCTGGAGCTACAGAACTCCAAAAGGCGCGCTCTCAACGGCGTTGGAAAGTAGACATCCAGGGCTTTCCAGCAATATATAATAGTCCATGCTTTATTCGAAGAATGACGACGTAACTTGGCGTTAAACGCCAAGTTCATGCTGCTGTCTGGAGTAAAACGCCAGAAAAACGTCATGATCCGGAGTCAAACGCCCAAAACACGTCATAACCTGAAGTTTGACACCAAGAAATGCCTCTACACGTGGATTGATCAAGCTCAGCCCAAACACACACCAAGTGGGCCCCGGAAGTGAATTTATGCATCAATTACTTACTCATGTAAACCCTAGTAGCTAGTCTAGTATATATAGGACCTCTTACTATTGTATTAGACATCCTGGATTGTATCTTCTATCCTGTGATCACGTTTAGGGGGCTGGCCATTCGGCCATGCCTGGACCTCTTGCTTATGTATTTTCAACAGTGGAGTTTCTGCACACCATAGATTAAGGGTGTGGAGCTCTGCTGTACCTCAAAGATTAATGAAGTTCTATTTTCTTTTATTCAATTCCTCTTTTATTCTTATTCCAAGATATTCATTCGTACCCAAGAACATGATGAATGTGATGAGTTAATAACCCTCATTATTATTCTCGCTTATGAACGCGCGTGATTGACAACCACTTCCGTTCTACATGCAAAGAAGCTTGAATGTGTATCTCTTAGATTCCCCAACAGAATCTTCGTGGTATAAGCTAGATGGATGGCGGCATTTATCTGGATCCGGAAAGTCCAACCTTGTCTGTGGTGTTCCGAGTAGGATCCTGGGAATCCGGAAAGTCTCACCTTGTCTGTGGTATTCCGAGTAGGATTCCGTTCATGAATGACTGTGACGTGCTTCAAACTTTAACCTGCTGGGCGTTAGTGACAAACGCAAAAGAGGGATTCTATTCCAGTAGGAGCGGAAACCAACCGGTGATTGGCCGTACTGTGACAGAGTGCGTGCATTAGCTTTCACTGCGAGGATGGGATGTAGCTATCAACCATGGGTGATGCCTTCAGACTGGTTAGCTGTGCGAGTGACAGCCGTACAGGTTATTTCCCCGAGAGGAATGAAAGTAGCCACAGCTGATAGTGAACCCCTATACAAAGCTTGCCATGGAAAGGAGTAAGAAGGATTGAGTAGAAGGAATAGGAAGGCAGGCGTCCGAGAGCTCTACAGCACCTCCATTCCGCTTATCTGAAATTCCTACCAATGAATCTACATAAGTATTTCTATCCTTTTTATTATTTATTTCTTTTTATTTTCGAACCCATAACTTTTTAATCTGCCTAACTGAGATTTGCAAGGTGACCATAGCTTGCTTCATACCAACAATCTCTGTGGATTCGACCCTTACTCACGTAAGGTTATTACTTGGATGACCCAGTACACTTGCTGGTTAGTTGAACGGAGTTGTGAATTCCAATAAAGAAAACCTCACACAGGTGCTGCCCCTTAGAAGCCTTCATCTCAAATAATTAGAACATGGCAGTGCCATAAATAAATCTTCATTCAAAATCCAAGAAACATATAATGTGATCACAATTTCGTCCACCAAGTTTTTGGCGCCGTTGCCGGGGATTGTTCGAGTATGGACAACTGACGGTTCATCTTGTTGCTCAGATTAGGTAATTTTCTTTTCAAAAATCTTTTTCAAAATTTTTCTTTTTATTTTTCGTGTTTTTAAACTTTATTTTCGAAAAATAATAATAAAAATCCAAAAAAATTAGAAAATCATAAAAATCAAAAATATTTTGTGTTTCTTGTTTGAGTCTTGAGTCAAATTTTAAGTTTGGTGTCAATTGCATGTTTTAAAAAATTTTTCTTGCAATTTTCGAAAATCCCATGCATTCATAGTGTTCTTCATGATCTTCAAGTTGTTCTTGACAAGTCTTCTTGTTTGATCTTGATGATTTTTTTTTTGTGTTGTTTGTTGTTTTTCATGTGCATTTTTGCATTCATATTTTCCATGCATTAAAGATTTCTAAGTTTGGTGTCTTGCATGTTTTCTTGCATTAAAAATTTTTCAAAATATGTTCTTGATGTTCATCATGATCTTCAAAGTGTTCTTGGTGTTCATCTTGACATTCATAGCATTCTTGCATGCATTCATTGTTTTGATCTAAAAATTTCATGCATAAAGCATTTTTTGTTGTTTTTCTCTCTCATAATTAAAAATTCAAAAATCAAAAAAATATCTTTTCCTTATTTTCCTCCAAATTTTCGAAATTTTGGGTTGACTTGGTCAAAAATTTTCAAAATTAGTTGTTTCTTACAAGTCAAGTCAAAATTTCAATTTTAAAAATCTTATCTTTTCAAAATCTTTTTCAAAAATCATATCTTTTTCATTTTTTCTTAATTTTCGAAAATTTCAAAAGTCTTTTTCAAATTATTTTCAAAATCTTCTTCTTATCTTTATATGTGATTTTCGAAATTCACTAATAATTAATGTGATTGGTTCAAAAAAATTTGAAGTTTGTTACTTTCTTGTTAAGAAAGGTTCAATCTTTAAGTTCTAGAATCTTATCTTGTAGTTTCTTGTTAGTGAAGTAAATAATTTTAAAATTTTTGAATTAAATCTTTTTATCTTTTATTTTTTCTTTTTCAAAAAAAATTTTATTTTTCAAAATTTGATTTCAAAATATCGTATCTAACTTTTTATCTTCTTATCTTTTTAAATTTTGATTTCAAATCTTTTTCAATCAACTAACTAACTTTTTGTTTGTTTCTTATCTTTTTCAAAACCACCTAACTACCTTTCTCTCTTCTATTTTCGAAAATATCTCCCTCCTTTTTCAAAAAAAAAAAAATTCTTTTTAATTAATTAATTGTTTCATGTTTAAATTTTAATTATAATTTTCGAAAACACTAACCTTTTTTTTTTCAAAAATTATTTTCGAATTCTTTCTTCTCTTTCCTTCTTCTATTTAATTATTTATTTACTAAAATTTCTCTTCACCCCTCTTCCTCTAAAAACCGAACCTCTTCTTCATTCCTCTACCCCTTCTTTTTTCTACTAACATAAAGGAATCTCTATACTGTGACATAGAGGATTCCTTTTTCTTTTCTTGTTTTCTTCTCTTTCATATGAGCAGGAACAAGGATAAAGGCACTCTTGTTGAAATTGATCCAGAACCTGAAAGGACTCTGAAGAGAAAATTAAGAGAAGCTAAATTACAACAATCCAGAAACAACCTTTCAGAAACATTAGAACAAGAGGTGATGGCCGAAAATAATAATAATGCAAGGAGAATGCTTGGGGACTTTACAAAGCCAACGTCCAAGTTTGATGGAAGAAGCATCTCCATTCCTGCCATTGGAGCCAATAACTTTGAGCTTAAGCCTCAACTAGTTGCTCTAATGCAACAAAACTGCAAGTTTTGGACTTCCATCTGAAGATCCTTACCAGTTTTTAACTGAGTTCTTGCAGATCTGTGACACTGTAAAGACAAATGGAGTTAATCCTGAAGTCTACAGACTCTTGCTTTTCCCTTTTGCTGTAAGAGACAGAGCTAGAGTATGGTTGGATTCACAACCCAAGGATAGCCTGGACTCATGGGATAAGCTTGTCACTGCATTCTTGGATAAATTCTTTCCTCCTCAAAAGCTGAGCAAGCTGAGAGTGGATGTTCAAACCTTCAAACAAAAAGATGGTGAATCCCTCTATGAAGCTTGGGAAAGATACAAGCAGCTGACCAAGAGATGTCCATCTGACATGTTTTCAGAATGGACCATATTAGATATATTCTATTATGGTCTCTCTGAATTTTCGAAAATGTCACTGGATCATTCTGCAGGTGGATCTATTCACCTGAAGAAAACGCCTGAAGAGGCTCAAGAACTCATTGACATGGTTGCAAACAACCAGTTTATGTATACCTCTGAGAGGAATTCCGTGAATAATGGGGTACCTCAGAAGAAAGGAGTTCTTGAAATTGATGCTCTGAATGCCATATTGGCTCAGAACAAAGTGTTGACTCAACAGGTCAACATGATCTCTCAAAATCTGAATGGATTGCAACATGCATCTAACAGTACTAGAGAGGCAGCTTCTGAAGAAGCTTATGATCCTGAGAACCCTGCCATGGCAGAGGTTAATTACTTAGGTGAACCCTATGGAAACACCTATAATTCATCATGGAGAAATCATCCAAATTTCTCCTGGAAGGATCAACAAAAACCTCAACAAGGTTTTAACAATGGTGGACGCAACAGGCTGAACAATAGTAAGCCATATCCACCATCTTCTCAGCAACAGACAGAGAATTCTGAACAAAACATTTCTAATTTAGCCAATATAGTCTCTGATCTGTCAAAGGCCACCTTCAGTTTCATGAATGAAACAAGATCCTCTATTAGAAATCTGGAGGCACAAGTGGGCCAGCTGAGTAAGAAAGTCATTGAAACTCCTCCCAGTACTCTCCCAAGCAATACAGAAGAAAATCCAAAAGGAGAGTGCAAGGCCATTGATTTAATCAAAGTGGCCGAATGCACCAAGGAGGAGGAGGACGAAAATCCCAGTGAGGAAGACCTCCTGGGACGTTCCTCAAGCAAGAAGGAGTTTTCTATTAAGGATCCTGAGGAATCTGAGGCTCATCTAGAGACCATAGAGATTCCTTTAAATCTCCTTCTGCCATTCATGAGCTCTGAAGAATATTCATCCTATGAAGAGAATGAAGATGTGACTGGAGAGCAAGTTGCTCAATACTTAGGAGCTATCATGAAGTTGAATGCCAAGCTGTTTGGTAATGAGACCTGGGAAAGTGAACCTCCCTTGCTCATTAGTGAACTAGATACTTGGATTCAGAGAACTCTACCTCAAAAGAAACAAGATCCTGGCAAGTTCTTAATACCTTGCACCATTGGCACTATGAGCTTTGAAAAAGCTCTATGTGATCTGGGGTCAGGAATAAACCTTATGCCACTCTCTGTAATGGAGAAGCTGGGAATCATTGAGGTACAACCTGCTTTGTTTTCATTACAATTGGCAGATAAGTCCATAAGACAAGCTTATGGGATGGTAGAGGACGTGCTAGTAAAGGTTGAAGGCCTTTACATCCCTACTGATTTCATTATCCTAGACACTAGGAAGGAAGATGATGAATGCATCATCCTAGGAAGACCTTTCCTAGCCACAGCAGGAGCTGTGATAGATGTCAACAGAGGTGAGTTAGTCCTTCAATTGAATGGGGACTACCTTGTGTTTCAGGCACATGGCCATCCCTCTGTGACAAAAGAGAGTAAGCATGAAGAGCTTCTCTCAGTTCAGAGTCAAGAAGAACCCACACAGTCAAACTCTAAGTTTGGTGTTGTGAAGCCACAACCAAACTCTAAGTTTGGTGTTCAAACCCCATATCCAAACTCTAAGTTTGGTGTTGGGACTACACTAACATTGACCTGATCACCTTGCGGAGCACTGTCAAGCTAATGACATTAAAGAAGCGCTTGTTGGGAGGCAACCCAATTTTATTTATCTAATTTTATTTTGGTGTTATTTTTGTGTTGAATTAGGTACATGATCATGAGGAGTCACGAAAAAAATCAAAAAAAATTAAAAACAGAGTCAAAAACAGAAGAAAAAATTTTTCACCCTGGAGGACGCACGGGCTGGCGTTCAGCGCCCAGAAGGAGCATCTGGCTGGCGTTCAACGCCAGAACAGAGCATCTTTCTGGCGCTGAACGCCCAAAACAAGCTACATCCTGGCGTTTAACACCAGAATGCGCACACAGAGGACAATCTGGCGCTGAACGCCAGAAACAAGCATGAAACTGGCGTTCAACGCCAGAAACATGCATAACATGGGTGTTTAACGCCCAGAACTAGCATCAATGGGCGTTTGAATGCCAGAATGTTGCATGAAGGCATGTTACATGCCTATAGGGTGAAGGAATGGTATTTCTTTTCACCTCAAAATCTGTGGACCCCACAGGATCCCCACCTACCTTTTCTTTTAATTCTAATCACACTCTCCTAACCTTCACCTATCACCTCAATTCCTCTTCCCAATTACCCCATTCACCATTCATATCAACCCCTCTTCCCCATACACCCCACCTACCTCCATAAAAATTCAAATTCACTTTCCCACCCATTCCCACCCAAATTGGCCGAACCTATACCCTCCCCCCTCCCTATAAATACCCTTCTTTTCTTTTACATTTTCACACAACACAAATCCACATTCTCCAACATAGCCGAACCCTCTCCTCTCCCTCTCTACCATATTTTCTTCTTCTTCTTCTACTCTTCTTTTCTCTTTTTTTGCTTGGGGACAAGCAAATTTTAAGTTTGGTGTGGTAAAAAGCCTAAGCTTTTTGATTTTCATTCACCATCAATGGCACCCAAGACCGGAGTTTCCTCAAGAAAAGGGAAAGGGAAAGCAAAAGCTTCCACTTCCGAGTCGTGGGAGAAGGAGAGATTCATCTCCAAAAGCCACCAAGACCACTTCTATGATGTTGTGGCAAAGAAGAAAGTGATCCCTGAGGTCCCTTTCAAGCTCAAAAAGAATGAGTATCCGGAGATCCGACATGAAATTCAAAAAAGAGGTTGGGAAGTCTTAGCCAACCCCATGCAACAAGTCAGAATTCTCATGGTTCAAGAGTTCTATGCCAATGCATGGATCACTAGGAACCATGACCAAAGTATGAACCCAAACCCAAAGAATTATCTCACAATGGTTAGGGGGAAATACTTGGATTTTAGTCCGGAAAATGTGAGGTTGGCGTTTCATTTGCCTATGATGCAAGGTGATGAACACCCCTACACAAGAAGGGTCAACTTTAACCAAAGGTTGGACCAAGTCCTTATGGACATATGTGTGGAAGGCGCCCAATGGAGAGTAGACTCCAAAGGCAAACCAGTCCAACTAAGAAGACTGGACCTCAAGCCTGTAGCTAGAGGATGGTTGGAGTTCATTCAAAGATCCATCATCCCTACAAGCAACCGATCTGAAGTTACTGTGGATCGGGCCATCATGGTTCATAGCATCATGATTGGTGAAGAAGTAGAGGTTCATGAAGTCATCTCCAATGAACTCTACAAAATAGCTGACAAGCCTTCATACATGGCACGGTTAGCCTTCCCCCACCTTATATGCCATCTATGTTACTCAGCTGGAGTTATCATAGAAGGAGATGTCTCCATTGAAGAAGACAAGCCCATTACCAAGAAAAAGATGGAGCAAACAAGGGAAGCTCCTCACGGCCTCCAAGAAGAACATGAGGAAGTGCATCATCAACAAATGCCTCAAGGAATGCACTTTCCTCCCAACAACTATTGGGAGCAACTCAACACCTCCTTAGAGGATTTGAGCCATAATGTTGAACAATTAAGGGTGGAACACCATGAACACGCCCTCACTCTCCAAGAAATAAGAGAAGATCAAAGAGCAATGAGGGAGGAGCAACAAAGGCAAGGAAGGGACATAGAAGAGTTGAAGAACATCATTGGTCCTTCAAGAAGAAGACGCCACTAAGGTGGATTCATTCCTTGCTCTTTATTTCTTTCTGTTTTCGGTTTTTAATGCTATGTTTATTTATGTTTTTGTGTCTCTACTTCATGATCATTAGTATGTAAACCATGCCTTAAAGCTATGAAATAAAATCCATTAGTCCTTCACCTCTCTTAAAAGAAAAATGTTTTAATTCAAAAGAACAAGAAGTACATAATTTTCGAAATTATTAGTGAATTTAGTTTAATTATATTGATGTGGTGGCAATAATTTTTGTCTTCTGAATGAATGATTGAACAGTGCATATGTCTTTTGATTTTGTTGTTTATGAGTGTTTAAAATTGTTGGTTCTTGAAAGAATGAGGAACAAAGAGAAATGTTATTGATGATCTGAAAAACATCATGAAATTGATTCTTGAAGCAAGAAAAAGCAGTGAAAAAAAAAAGGGGCGAAAATTCCAAAGCAAGGATCCAAGGCTTTGAGCATCAATGGATAGGAGGGCCCAAGGAAATTAAATTCAGGCCTAAGCGGCTAAATCAAGCTGTCCCTAACCATGTGCTTGTGTCATGAAGGTCCAAGTGAAAAGCTTGAGACTGAGTGGTTAAAGTCGTGATCCAAAGCAAAGAGTGTGCTTAAGAGCTCTGGACACCACTAATTGGGGACTTTAGCAAAGCTAAGTCACAATCTGAAAAGGTTCACCCAGTTATGTGTCTGTGGCATTTGTGTATCTGGTGGTAATACTGGAAGACAAAATGCTTAGGGCCACAGCCAAGACTCATAAGTAGCTGTGTTCAAGAATCAACATGCTCAAACTAAGAAAGTCAATAACACTATCCCAAATTCTAAATTCCCCCAGAGACGCCAATACCTCTAAACTACAAAGGAAAAAGTGAGATGCCAAAGCTGTTCAGAAGCAAAAAGCTACAAGTCCCGCTCATGTAATTAAAATTAATATTCATTGATATTTTGGACTTTATAGTATATTCTCTTCTTTTTATCCTATTTGATTTTCAGTTGCTTGGGGACAAGCAACAATTTAAGTTTGGTGTTGTGATGAGCGGATAATTTATACGCTTTTTGGCATTGTTTTTATATAATTTTTAATAAGTTTGAGCTACTTTTAGGGATGTTTTCCTTAGTTTTTATGTTAAATTCACATTTCTGGACTTTACTATGAGTTTGTGTGTTTTTCTGTGATTTCAGGTAAATTCTGACTGAAATTGAGGGATTTGAGCAAAACTCTGAAAGAGGCTGACAAAAGGACTGCTGATGCTGTTGGATTCTGACCTCCCTGCACTCGAAATGGATTTTCTGGAGCTACAGAACTCCAAAAGGCGCGCTCTCAACGGCGTTGGAAAGTAGACATCCAGGGCTTTCCAGCAATATATAATAGTCTATGCTTTATTCGAAGAATGACGACGTAACTTGGCGTTAAACGCCAAGTTCATGCTGCTGTCTGGAGTAAAACGCCAGAAAAACGTCATGATCCGGAGTCAAACGCCCAAAACACGTCATAACCTGAAGTTTGACGCCAAGAAATGCCTCTACACGTGGATTGATCAAGCTCAGCCCAAACACACACCAAGTGGGCCCCGGAAGTGAATTTATGCATCAATTACTTACTCATGTAAACCCTAGTAGCTAGTCTAGTATATATAGGACCTCTTACTATTGTATTAGACATCCTGGATTGTATCTTCTATCCTGTGATCACGTTTAGGGGGCTGGCCATTCGGCCATGCCTGGACCTCTTGCTTATGTATTTTCAACAGTGGAGTTTCTGCACACCATAGATTAAGGGTGTGGAGCTCTGCTGTACCTCAAAGATTAATGAAGTTCTATTTTCTTTTATTCAATTCCTCTTTTATTCTTATTCCAAGATATTCATTCGTACCCAAGAACATGATGAATGTGATGAGTTAATAACCCTCATTATTATTCTCACTTATGAACGCGCATGATTGACAACCACTTCCGTTCTACATGCAAAGAAGCTTGAATGTGTATCTCTTAGATTCCCCAACAGAATCTTCGTGGTATAAGCTAGATGGATGGCGGCATTTATCTGGATCCGAAAAGTCCAACCTTGTCTGTGGTGTTCCGAGTAGGATCCTGGGAATCCGGAAAGTCTCACCTTGTCTGTGGTATTCCGAGTAGGATTCCGTTCATGAATGACTGTGACGTGCTTCAAACTTTAACCTGCTGGGCGTTAGTGACAAACGCAAAAGAGGGATTCTATTCCAGTAGGAGCGGGAACCAACCGGTGATTGGCCGTACTGTGACAGAGTGCGTGCATTAGCTTTCACTGCGAGGATGGGATGTAGCTATCAACCATGGGTGATGCCTCCAGACTGGTTAGCTGTGCGAGTGACAGCCGTACAGGTTATTTCCCCGAGAGGAATGAAAGTAGCCACAGCTGATAGTGAACCCCTATACAAAGCTTGCCATGGAAAGGAGTAAGAAGGATTGAGTAGAAGGAATAGGAAGGCAGGCGTCCGAGAGCTCTACAGCACCTCCATTCCGCTTATCTGAAATTCCTACCAATGAATCTACATAAGTATTTCTATCCTTTTTATTATTTATTTCTTTTTATTTTCGAACCCATAACTTTTTAATCTGCCTAACTGAGATTTGCAAGGTGACCATAGCTTGCTTCATACCAACAATCTCTGTGGATTCGACCCTTACTCACGTAAGGTTATTACTTGGATGACCCAGTACACTTGCTGGTTAGTTGAACGGAGTTGTGAATTCCAATAAAGAAAACCTCACACAGGTGCTGCCCCTTAGAAGCCTTCATCTCAAATAATTAGAACATGGCAGTGCCATAAATAAATCTTCATTCAAAATCCAAGAAACATATAATGTGATCACAATTTCGTCCACCAGTAACTTAATTAAAATTTTTTTAATTCCGATCAAGTTCACCCATATTTTTTAGATCAAACCTAACTATTACTAATTATAGAGAGCATGAGGAAGAGGTTAACAATCAGCGGGGAACGAAATGGAGAAAAGCAAAAGTTCACAACAAAACATTCGCGCAGTGGTTTGAAACTCGTGCGAGGGATGCAAATGTGCCTTTCTGGCTAAAAGAATTATCTCGAGGTCCAAGCCCTGTTGCAAGAAGATTTTCTAGATATGTAATTAATGGATACAGGTTTCACACGGTGGAACGTGAGGCAAGGAGAAAAACACAAAACAGTGGTGTCACATTAACTGCTTTAACTTCAAGCTTTGCAAGTGCTAAAGATCAAAGTCCAATCCAAGACAATGTAGCTTATTATGGCAGGTTGTTTGAGATAGTAGAGTTAGACTATTATGGGCGTTTTAAGGTTGTCTTATTTCGGTGTGAGTGGTACGATGCTGGGAGAGATAAGTATGGTCTTACATTTGTTCACTTCCATAAGAAATGCTTCCAGGATGAACCTTTTATACTAGCATCTCAAGCGCATCAATGTTTTTATGTGCAAGATCCATATGAACATAACAAACATTATGTTATGGAAACTGTCCCAAGAGACTTATTTAAAACAAGCGACGAATCTGAGTCTGAGGCCCGTCAAACACACTATAGTGAACAACACGAGCGTATAACGAGCCCTGCCATACCAGCTGATGATGGTGAACTTATTCTGGAGAGGACTGATTTACGACCCACGGTTATTGAAACGGTTCCCCAAGTGACTTCTGCCCAAGAATATGAGGCAGATTTCATTGGAGATTCTGATTCTGATTGGTCATCCTAAGCAATTTATTGCTTAATATGTACATATGTATACTTAAGTTTTCTTCTTCACATTTTTATTTGTAAGTAATACTTATTTTTTTTTGTTAATTTTTCAGTCTCTTACACTTTTCTCATATTGATTTTGATGGGTATATTGACTCTACTTAACTAATTTATTTGTCTAGGAATAAGGAATTTATTGATCTTAAAGCTACATCAAGTAAGAATTTGCTTAGACAATTCGAGGATAAGAGACAAAGGATTGTGTCTGAACGCAAGAAATATGAAATGGAAGCTGCAGTTGCTAATGACAAGGAGAAAGCTGAGCGACGGGTGGATGAACCTGAAAGTCAATTGGAGATGCGTGCAACCAAAGGACAGAAGAAATCCACGTCAAAGAAGTTGGATTTTAGTCATCTGCAAAGCACATTCGACTCTATTAGTCATAGGACTAACTCCACGCCTACAACCTTGGAGGTACAGCCAAACATTCCACCGCAACAGCCAGAAAATAAAAAGAGAAAGGAGCTATTGACTATGCCTACTGCTGAGAAAGTCAAAAATGGAGTGCAGGGTGGAAAATCAACACAAGGCTTGAAGAAGTCTAAGCCTACAAACATGGAGGCAGATGAACTTACAAGGAAGCTCGAAGCAATTCGTAAAATGAACAAGGGCGTGTCAACAAGTCTAAGCGAAGAGCGGAGTTGTCCAAGTTCTACTCAACTCACAATCAACAAAGGGCAGCAGCAGAATGTTCAACTCACAGATGAAGAGACTCAAACAGGGCAAGATGACACAACTTTGCCTTCTCCTGAAACTACCCCACAAAATGAAAGTGCAATGTTGGAGCAAGAAATATCAACAAAGGGTAAGAGGATGCCAGGAGTAAAGGCTACAACAATTGACGAATTCTTAAAGGAAAATGGGATAGATGTGGAAATTGAAGGACCAAGCACTGAACTAAGTGAGGACGGGGAAGAAAGCATGGCACTTGATAAAGACTATTATCAACATGTGATGGAGGACATTGATTATGAAGAAGGTACTGTTTTGCTCTGTTTTTATTGATGATAACTATTTATTTTTTTTAAAAAAACTTATAGAAAAACTGGACTGATAGATCTAGTTGTTTGAAGCTGCGACTACTTGCAATGTGTGAACACTTTATGATTGATCCCTACTACCATTAGTTTACTTAGATTCTGATATGACACATGTTTGAAGCAAAAAGCACTTATCTTAATTACTTTTCAGGTGAATTATTATTATGTGAAATTTCTAAATCTGGAAGCTTTAATTAGCAACATGAATATCTCTATCTGCCAATGCATGTGGAGTATATAATTTCATAATTGGCCAGTGGCCCCAATGCAAGTTATACTTTTTTACAAATAGATACATTACGTGTAAGTTATGTAATTACTATAATCATATATATCATGCTTGAAAGTGACTTGCCCATCATGCTTGAAAGTATTTTATACTTATTTCTTCTATTATGACACAGAATAATAATCTATTATCCTACAGCTCCGTAATAACAATAATAATCATCTTTTTATGCGTATTTTAAAATTCAGTGAAGTCCATGATGTGGAATAAACTTAAAAGTTGTGTGCTAAATTCGATTTCTATAATAGCTAAAACTTGTCCACTTCATGGTATCAACTACAAAGGTCAGATTTATAATTTTTATAATTTTTATATTTCTGTACTTGTTTGCTTTATATTCTTGTTGAGCTCGAGTTAATTAAGCATAATCTGATGTTGACCAATGAATGAAACTAGGAGAGCCAAAGAAGAAGAAAACCCGTGGAAAAACAACTTGCAAGGAGATTTATGCAAGGACTATGGAACAGCGAGAAGAAATCACTTTTGATCTTGGACAGCCCGTAGGACCAACCGACCAAAGTGTTTCTAATTTAACTAGTTTTGTTGGCACTATTGGTAGAAATAAAAGATTCGTTAGTCTTTTGTACACTAGTTAGCATGCTGTTCCTCCTAAAGCTAAGAAGTTCATGTGGGACTATGTTAACGTAAGACACTTGATAATTATTGATTTCAGTTCTTTTATTCAGCACAAGAGCATATAACAATTACCTATAATCATGCAGACCAAGTTTCTCCTCCCAGACAGTGGAGAAAAGTGGGTAATACAAGCGATTCGAGATGCTTGGAAGCGGTTCAAAGGAAAGATTAAGCAAAAGCACTTCGTTCCCTATGATAATATTGAAGATATGGTGAAGAATCGACCCCCACAAGTACCAGAAAGTGGTTTCATAAAATTGATCTATTATTGGAGTCATCCTCTAATCCAGGTAAAAGACTATATATGTCGACTTTTCATGTGAAACTATTTGACTATTGAAAGAGCAATTTGGCGAATGAAGGATCTGAGTAGCTAGCTTTTTAGTTCTTACACATAATCTCTTATTGCAGAATAGCTTTTCCCCTTGAATTTACTTTTGTAATTTTTCTGCATCTGATGTCTTCTAATTTGGAAGTGGGGTTCTATTCTGTTTCATACTTCATTTTTCAAGTTTGAGATTGATTTTTTTCCTCTTTCTTTCTTTCTTTCCCTTCCCACTGAAGTTATATATAAAATTTGAGTCTTTCTTACTTTAATATGTAATGAAATTATGTATAAATTTTGTTCACTGTATCTATGAACATATATGCTCTTGAGTCTTGAGTTTCGTGTAAAACTCGACTGTTCATCTAAATTCATGGAGCTTAGCTAAACTCGAATCGTCAAACTCAACCCTGATTCTTTAAGCTTTCAATCTGGAAACAGTTCTAAATTTGATACAGTTCTGCATAGGATGCAACTGATATAACACTAATTGTGGTGTGGACTACTTGAAAAAATTGAATAACCCATAGGTTTTGGTTGCTTCTGTAAATAGTTGTGGTTGAAAACCTTTGTATAGTCATCTATCAAGTTCTATTTTTCAATGTGATATAACACTTTCTGCCAAGTTATTTTTTTAATTTAGTTTGAACAATATATTTTCTCATGAAAATCACATCTGAATTTAGCTTTTACTGGATTGACTTATAGGTCACTGGAATTAATTGATTGAATGATGAGGGGTTTGGGTAAGCATATGTTACACGAGATGTCATTGCCTTTTGCAATTGGAATACTAAAATGGAAGTATAAAGCTAAGAAGGAAGTGGAAATCATGAAAAATGTGAATGGATTTTTTCGGTTATAAAATTTATTTGATCATGTGAAGTCTGAATTTTTACAGTTGTGAAAAAACTGAACAGGTGCTCCAATGTATTATAAATAGATCTTTTATGCTTGCTTTTGGGTATTGTTTAGTGATTTAGCTTAATAATGCAGTTTTGCTAGTAGATTTTCCTAACTCATTATGCTGCACGTTTTAGTAACTGTATGCTAACTTTTTATTCACTTCCAGTCAATAAGTCAAAGGAACAAGCAACACAAGGAAAATGTGAAGTTTCCACATCGCATGGGGCCTATCCATTTCGGAAGAGTACGAGTGGCTATGGTAAATAGTATATTTATATTTATTAGAATTTATATTTGCATAAATTGAAGGAAGATATCGAAGTATGATCTTATTTTGCAGCGAGCAACAAAGGAAACAAAGGAGGAACCAAAAAGGTTTGAGATGTTCATTGCTACCCGAACAAGTCGGAAGAGGAAAGAAGTGGATGAGGAAACACAAATGGCTATTGTAAGAGTTCATTAAATCATTCATAATTACATTTCAAATTTAAGATACCGTAACTAACTCAATTTTAAATGTTTCTTCTATGCAGGAAGACTTCCAACACCGCCAAGCTGCTGGTGAAACAGAAGAGGAGGCATTTGAGGCCTTATTTGGGAAAGAACAACCAGGTCGGATAAGGTTGTATGGAAGATCCGTGACAAAGACTGATTTAAAAAATATGTTGAAATTAATGAAATCAAGAATCAGCACAAAGAGGAAGTATCCAGTCTGAAGGATAAACTTGGACACATGGAGGCCCAACAGCAAAAACAAGAGGCCAAACAGCAAAAACAAGACGAAGAGATTCATGGGTTGCGAAATATGATCAAGTTATTACTGCAGCGATCGGAACCTGGAATGAGGCCAGAAGAACTAGAAGCTTTATTACAAGAAGCCCAACAATCTCCTATTGATGCGAATAGCGGCCATGGATCAACACATTTTCCGAACTTAGATGTGGTATGTCCTTATCTATTCCTTATTCCATAGTTTTTACTTGCATTTACATTAATTGCTATGGCTGAAAATGTTTGTTGGCTTTATTAACACTAAAGTTGTATTGCTATGGCTGAAATTTGTTTGTGTAATTCTGGTGGTTGTATCTTTGATTTTGTGCACTTGGTACATATGAATTTGTCCCTATATCTAATTTAAGTGTGAAAGTCTGGTTAATTAGTGCATGAAAAATGCTATAGGGACATATCAGGATTGTGTTAAAGGAAATGGAAGGAAGAAACACCAGTAGATTTTCATAGTTTGAATGAAACAAGATAATACATAATTCCTTGAATTCACCTCTTCTGCCGTGACCATGTTATTTTTTTAGTATATATGCTTTCTTGGCTTACTATGACTACGTGTTCCATTTAATTTTTATAATTACGAATGTCATTATGAATATTTTTTTAACTACTTATCTATATAATTATGCAGGATAACAATGAAGATTAAGCAATGAAGAGTAAGCTGACTATTATTGTGGTTTATTGGCTAAGATAGAGTGCTATTTAGGATCTTTACATGTATGGTTGACGAATGATTTTTATTAGAAGATACCTTTATTGGCCAAGTGATATTATGGTTTTGATATGGCTATGCTTACTTTAATTTGAGTTGTATGAATTTTTACAGTTAATTTCATTCTAGTACTTTTGGATCAATGTTATAAATATATTTTGGTTTGAGACAATTTTTATTATATAAAGAAATTATTTAGTATAATTATGTTTTTATTTTTATTTTGTAATATTCAATTCATTTATACATGTAATCATATTAACTATTATGTTGTATTAATAATTATTAGATAATTATATATATATACAGAAGAAAAAAAAGACCAAAGGCTACACTTATATGTACAGTAGCTATAGTATAGAAAAAAAATGAGACCTAAGGCTACACTTATATACAGTAGCTATAGTATACAGAAAAAAAAAAACGAGACCTAAGGCTACGCTTATATACAGTAGCTATAGTATACCAAAAAAAAAAGAGGGACCTAAGGCTACGCTTATAAAAAGTAGCTATGGTATACAATGGGACTACGCTTTACAAGTGATGCAGTAGCATTGAAAAGCGTAGCCTATTCTGGAAGAATGAAATCTGAAAAGCGTAGCCTTTGGTCCTGAACAGCATCACTTGAAAAGCGTAGCCTATTCCCAAACGCCAAAAGCGTAGCCCTTGGTGTAGAAAAGCGTAGCCTTTGAGAATAGGCAACGGCCGAATAGGAATCACTCCAAAAAGCGTAGCCGTAGCCCAAAAAGTGTAGCCGTAGCCTAAGGCATCATTTTTTTTCACTTTTGGCTACACTTTTTAAGTGTACCTGAATGGGTGTTTTTCTTATAGTGATTCATGTTTATCCCTCTTAGAGGCAAGTTAGAGAAGCAGGGTGTCAACCTTTGCCGGCCGGCCTTGGCTTTGTAGGTCGAGTCTGGAGCTTGATACTCTGTATTTTTGGATATTCTGCTCTTTGCGTGAGCGACGTGCCTTTCATTTTGTGACTTTTTGTTTAAGCTTTCCTTCAAGACTCCTCGTTATAAATTCTTTTCAACTAATACTATGTGTATATCTTTATTTTTAGATGTCATAATACCTCACTATCTCTGTTTTACGACTTAAGCATAAAACTCTGTCTGGTAGGATGATACAATTAACTTCAGTCATCCAATAGTTTCATGGTAAGGTTGTATTAATGGGTGATTTTAATGCTATTTCTAATCAATTGGAGAAAGCAGGTGTAGGTGTAAAGTTTCCCTCTTCTATTAAAACTTTCAATAGCTTTGTTGATGATAATTCCATGATTTATATTGGTATGATCGAAAGACCATTCACCTGGTCGAATAGGCAGAGGGGTGATGAGTTGATACAGGAGAGACTGGATCAATTTCTGGTAGGAGTTGATTGGTAGCAAATCTATCGGAACGCTTCGATTCTTAGACTCTCAGAATTAGGGTCGGGTCATTCCTCTCTTCTCTTAGACTTTAACTCGAGAACTGAGAGATCTAAATGGCGATTCTAATTCTAAGAAAGATGGTCTTCCAATGACGAAATAAGGCAGATTGTCAGAGATATTTGGCATAAACAGATTGATGGTTCAGCCATGTATATCCTAGCTCAAAAAATAAAGCATTCTTGGCATAAAATTGTCAGATGGCAGCAAGAAAACAGATCTAATTCAAAGGTGGAGATTGATTCACTACACTCTGAATTAGAGGAACTCCGTTTAGCAAGAAATCATGGGGGTGAACTTATTTTAGAACTAGGACAAACTTGAGAAAGCATTGCAAAATGAGGAATCTTATTGAAAAGATAAATCTAGAATCAAATGGCTTAAATTTGGTGATTAAAATATAGCTTTCTTCCATCAGAAATTTAGAAACCGAACCCAAACGAACAAAATTTGGGAACTAAATGGCAGTGATGATGAAGTGGCTACTTCAAATGCTGGAATTGCTTCTATGGCTAAATCATATTTCAAAGACATCTTCTCCTTCACTTGTCATGAGAACCTTGAACCTTTGTTTACTGACTTTGAACCTAAGGTTACAGCTCACATGAATCGTAGACTTCAAAGACCAATGACTATAGAGGAAGTGAAATGTGTGACATTTAGCATTCACCCCCAAAGTACTCTAGGAGATGATGGCATGGCAACAAAGTTCTTTCAAAGCTTCTAGAACATCCTTAGTGGTGTTGTGTTTCGAGCAATTAAGAGCTTCTTTTCAAGGGGGCAGAATTTTGAAGGGTTTTAGCCACACTCAGATCTATCTTATTTCCAAAATTTTTTATGCTAAAGATATGACTTAGGTAAGATCAATAACTCTATCCTTAGTCTTTTATAAGATTATCTCTAAATTATTTGTGTATAGAATTCAAGGTATGATGAATAGACTAATTAGCTCTATGCAGAGTGCTTTTATTAAAGGTAGATTAACCTCTGATAATATCCTAATTGCTCATGAGTGCATGCATTACTTAAAAGACAAAAAAAGAGGACTCAAAACTAAAATGGCACTAAAATTAGATATGAGTAAGGCATATGTTAAGGTAGAATGGCACTTTCTTTGGTTTATATTGGAGAAGTTTCGTTTTGACTCCCGGTGAATTATGTAGATTCGAGAATCAGCGATAACTATTTCTTATTCTATCATTATGGAAGGACAACTCTATAATTTTTTCATGCCAAATAGAGGTATCCGATAAGAAGATCCTCTATCTCCCTACCTTTTTCTTTTCTATGCAGAAGGTCTCTCGTTCTTGCTACATAAGATAGAACAAAATAGACTCATTCAAGGTTTTTAGTTACACATACGATGTCCTAAAGTCAATCACATCCTCTTTATTGATGATTCTATCTTATTCTGTAAGGCTATTCTTGAAAAAAAAAAGAGAAAAAAAGAAAGAAAATGAAAAAGAAATAAAAAAGGGGACAAATTCCCCAAAGAAAAGTTTAATAATAAAAAATGCATATGTGACATGAATTGAAGAGAATGCATGAGTATTGGAAAAAAGTGAATAATGGGTAGTTATGTTTTGCATTAGAATTGAATAGGTTGTCATAGGTTAGGTGGGAGTTTAAGCTAATGAAAGGTTCAAATTTCAAGTCTACTTTACCAAATACAATCTCACTTTTACTTGGAAAAGTTCTCATGATACTTGTAAGCATAAATTGAATAATTATTGACTGTTAGATGAAAAACAAGTTCTTAGAAAACAATATTAGAAGAAAATAAGTTAATCAACCCTATACACTTGAGCGATTAGAGAGTATACACATCCGGTGAAGGGTTTGATTGCTCAATTCTATTTTTCCACCTTTTGTTATTGATTATCTTGCAAGTTGTTACATTTTTTTGGACTCAAATTGATTCATGAGATTACATTAATTACTACATTTTTTTAGCCTTCTAAGTTTATGTATTGTTTTGGGAATTGAATTGTTTTGACTAAGTAAATGCATATAGAAACAAGTAGATAGATAGATAGATAGATAGATAAAAATATATAGAATAGATATAGATAGATTACTTTTAACAAATATTGAATATCCCTTGATCTTGTCTTTATTGATGTTTAGCATAAGGACATGCTATTACTAACTGTGGGGAGGTTGATAAACCTCTATTTTATGATTAATTTTGGGTTGAAAATAATGGAATTTATCGACTTATCTTGTATTTATTCATAGAAAATGCATAGTTTTGTGAATTTCTCCCTATTGTGCTTAACTGTGAAAAACATATTTTTTTTATGATTAAAAAACATGCCTTTTATTCCTATGAACCACTTCCTCAACATTACCTTCAACCGACACATACTCACAAGCCCTATCCTCCACTAAACACATTCATATGATCCTAATCATATCTATCACCGTATCGCCAACCTTATGTGCCTCAAGAATAACCATATGAGCCATATAAACCATAATTAGAACCACTACCATTCCAACATCAATACTCTCATGGCCTTATTGAACCATCACCTCTATATACAACATCTCAATATTCTCACTCTTGTGAACCATCTCACATATATGATTGCTACCTCCAACATAATCAACCATCTTTTCCACCACAACCCTCTATAGATGATACTCTCCGCTCCTTTCATCAAGAACAAAGTGAGACAAGAAAGGAAAAGTAAGAATTAATCAAGGGTGAAAGCGCTATCATGGCTACTTTAGCTGAAACCTTAACCAGCTTAGCCTGACTACATTCATGCAATCAAAGCACTCTCGTTAATGGATGTAAAGAATTAGTTTCAACTGAGGACATAGTATGAAAGAGAGCTTGGAGCTTCAAGTGGAAAAAGAGGAGTCAATGTGTGAATTGCAACAAGTGGAGAATGTTCAATGCATTTAATTTGAAGAAATCATTGAAGAGTTAGGAGGAGTTGAGCAAGGAGTGGATTCAAGATTGAAGACACTTCCATTCTAACTAATGATCTTGTTGAGATGTTGAACCTTTCTTCATGAAGTGTGAAATTGATGTTGAGGAGGATCATGCACAACCTTTGAGATGTGACTTGAGTAATGAGAAAGAGTTAGAAAATGTTGGTGAGCAATGAATAGAATTTGAGAAAACTTGTCAAGAGGTGGAGGTTATCCAAGAGGAGGAAAAGGGAGTGGAGATCATATCGCTAAAGCCATTGGAACTTGGAAACCTCTCTTCCTAAGTCACCACCATCCATCACATTATTTGCGTGGTAAAAATATTGTCCTTTAGCTTTATTGATCCACTTGAACATGGTTTGCTAGAAACAGATGGTCAACTTAGAGTACTTTGTGGATTAAAGAGCAAGAGCGAGATGGTTAGTGGTGGGCAACGTAAATCAAGGCTCACTAGGGTTGAAACCTCAAGGTTTGGATTCCAAGGTTGATACAGTGGTTAATTGAATAGATCTAAGAGGAAGCTTTAGCATTTAAGTGAGAATTGCAAAGTCTTGTCACTCGGATGGAACCATAGTAATCAACAAGAAGACGAATGTAAAGATAAGGTTTGGAATCCCATAATAGAATGTGAGGATCAATAATTTTACACTTAATTGGGAATTTTAGAGATCATTTGATGTTCAACAATTGGTAGAATTCAAGCATAAAACTCCATGACAAGAGTTTATAAAAATGTCCAACTTAAGGACTTTAAATGAAAGTGCTAGGTGGGAGACAGCCCACCATGGTATGATCTTCTACTTTTCCTTCTTTGTATATAGTTCATTACTAGTTTTCTATTTCTTCTTAGTTGCATTTCTTATAATTTCTTAGTAGAATTAAGGTTTGGAAGTGTTTGGCATTGTTTTGGTTGTTTGTTATAAGCTCACAAGGTTTAATTTGATGAAAAAAAGCCTAAAAAGTTGTTTTCTATCATGCGTACGCGTGGAGCATGTGCACGCACAAACATCTTCCCGAATCAACTTTAATTCGTGCGCATTTTTTTCATCCGTATGCATAAAAAAAAATCCATAACATGCGTATGCATGGCAAATGCGTATGCACGATGCCATTACAGAATTGATATATTTTTGTGCGTATACCATGCATACGCAGCAATACCAAACGCTTGTCAACTCATGCATAGACATGGCAGATGCGTATGCACAACCCCCATTTTTCGCAAGTCGTGTGTACGTATGAAATATGCATACGCATAAATTCAAAAACTTAACCTTTTTGTGCGAATGCCCTAATTCGCACACAGCCACTACACTTCTTCCTTTCTACTTTTTCGTTTATTCCTCCATCACCCAACCACCACTAACCATCTCTCTCTTTCTCTTCAATCCACAAAGAGCTCTAAGCTGACCATCCATTTCTAGCAAACCATATTCAAGTGGGCCAACAAAGCGAACAGACAAGATTTTTACCCACACAAATGATGTAACGGATGGTGGTGACTTAGGAAGAGAGGTTTTTAACGGCTTTAGCGATGTGATTTCTACCCCCTTTTGCTCCTCTTGGATAGCATTCAACTATTGACAAGCTTCCTCAAATTCTATTCCTTGCTCACCAACTTCTTCTAACTCTTCCTCATTACTCAAGTCATGTCTCGGAGGTTGTGCATGATCCTCCTCAACATCAATTTCATACTTCATGGAGGAAGGTTCAATAATCTCAAAAAGATTATTAGTTTGAGTGGAAGTGTCTTCAATATTGGAATCCACCTGATGAGCGGATAATTTATACGCTTTTTGGCACTGTTTTTAGTATGTTTTTAGTACATTTTAGTTAGTTTTTATTATATTTTTGTTAGTTTTTATTTAAAATTCACTTTTCTGGACTTTACTATGAGTTTGTATGTTTTTCTATGATTTCAGATATTTTCTGGCTGAAATTGAGGGACCTGAGCAAAAATCTGATTCAGAGGCTGAAAAGGGCTGCAGATGCTGTTGGATTCTGACCTCCCTGCACTCGAAGTGGATTTTTTGGAGTTAAAAAAACCCAATTGGCGCGCTCTCTATTGCTTTGGAAAGTAGACATCCAGGGCTTTCCAGCAATATATAATAGTCCATACTTTGCCCAAGAATTGATGGCCCAAACCGGCGTTTCAAATCAGCTTCAGAATTCCCAGCGTTTAACGCCGGAACTGGCACAAAAGTTGGAGTTAAACGCCCAAACTGGCACAAAAGCCGGCGTTTAACTCCAGGAAAAGTCTCTACACATGAAAGCTTCAATGCTCAGCCCAAGCACATACCAAGTAGACCCCGAAAGTGGATTTTTACGTCATTTACTCATTCTTGTAAACCTTAGGTCACTAGTTCACTATAAATAAGACTTTTTGCTATTGTATCTGTACCTCATGACACAATACACTTTTCATATTGTATCTTCTACGGCATGAGTCTCTAAACCCCATGGTTGGGGGTGCAGAGCTCTGCTGTGTTCTGATGGATTAATACAATTACTACTGTTTCTCATTCAATCACGCTTGTTTCTATTCTAAGATATCACTTGTTCCTCAACTTGATGAATGTGATGATCCGTGACACTCATCATCATTCTCACCTATGAACGTGTGCCTGGCAACCACCTCCATTCTACCTTAGATTGAGTAGATATCTCTTGGATTCCTTGATCAGAATCTTCGTGGTATAAGCTAGAACAGATTGGCGGTCATTCTTGAGAATCTGGAAGGTCTAAACCTTGTCTGTGGTATTCTGAGTAGGATTCAGGGATTGAATGACTGCGACGAGATTCAAACTCGCGAATGTGGGGCGTTAGTGACAGACACAAAAGAATCACTGGATTCTATTCCGACATGATCGAGAACCGATAGATGAATAGCCGTGCTGTGACAGAGCGCGTTGAACATTTTCATTGAGAGGATGGGAGGTAGCCATTGACAACGGTGAAACCAAACATAAAGCTTACCATGGAAGGAACCTTGTGTGCATGAAGAAGAAGACAGTAGGAAAGTAGAGATTCAGAAGATGTAGCATCTCCAAAACCTCAACCTATTCTCCATTACTGCGAAACAAGTACTTATTTCATGTTCTTTTACTTTTTACAACTAAATCTGAGAATTACTGATATCCTGACTAAGAGCTACAAGATAACCATAGATTGCTTCAAGCCGACAATCTCTGTGGGATCGACCCTTACTCACGTAAGGTATTACTTGGACGACCCAGTGCACTTGCTGGTTAGTTGTGCGGAATTGCAAAAGTGTGATTGTGATTTCGTGCACCAAGTTTTTGGCACCGTCGGGATTGTTCGAGTTTGGACAACTGACGGTTTATCTTGTTGCTTAGATTAGGAATATTTTATTTTTGTTGGTTTAGAGTCTTTTATTTGAGTCTAGTTTCATATTTTAAGTTTGGTGTCAATTGCATGCTTTTACTTTCTCTTAATTTTTCGAATTTGCATAGTCTTAGTTGTTTCTTTACCTTTAAAAATTCTAAGTTTAGTGTCTTCTTTGTGTTTTCCTTTAAAATTTTCGAAAATTTGTATTTGATTTTCTAAAAATTTTAAGTTGGGTGTCATTTTGTTGTTTTTCCTTTCCTCATTTCAAAAAAATCAAATCTTTTTCAAAATAATTTTCAATCATATCTTTTTAATTGCAAATTCCAAAATCTTTTTAATTAATTAATTAATTTAGTTTTCAATTTTCTTTGATTTTATTATCTTCTGGTTTTCGAATTTTTATTTTCATTTATTTTATTTTATTATTTTTGGTTACTTTTTAAAAAAAATAATAATAATAATAAAATAAAAATGATATCCACATCATTTTCCGTTCTCCATCATGGACCTAAGTGGAATTGAGCAGTCCAGAAGGACTCTGGGGTCATATGCTAACCTCATTACAGCTGCATATGGGAGTAGCATCTGTATACCCCCCATTAAAGCAAGCAGCTTTGAGCTAAATCCTCAACTCATTATCATGGTGCAGCAAAATTGCCAGTATTCCGGTCTTCCACAGGAAGAACCTACTGAGTTTCTGGCACAATTCTTACAAATTGCTGACACAGTACGTGATAAAGAAGTGGATTAGGATGTTTACAGATTGTTACTGTTTCCATTTGCTGTAAAAGATCAAGCTAAGAGGTGGTTGAATATCCAACCCACAACAAGCATAAAAACATAGAGACATTTATCAGACAAATTCCTGAATCAATTTTACCCTCCAAAAAGGATGACACAGCTAAGGCTGGACATCCAAGGCTTTAAACAAGAGGATAATGAATCCCTTTATAATGCCTGGGAGAGGTATAGAGGTATGCTAAGGAAATGCCCCTCTGAAATATTTTCAGAGTGGGTACAGTTAGACATCTTCTACTATGCACTTACAGAAAAAGCTCAGATGTCTTTAGACCACTCAGCTGGTGGATCTATACACATGAGGAAGACGATTGAAGAGGCTCAAGATCTCATAGATACGGTTGCTAGAAATCAACATCTATACTCAAGCAGTGAGTCCTCTATAAAAGAAGAAGCTATGGCAGTAACTACTGATCCTAATCCTCAAGAACATATTGTTGAACTTAATCAACAATTACTCCTATTGACAAAACAATTAGCAGAGTTTAAAGAGATGCTCCAAGAAACTAAAAATGCTAACCAGAATATGGAAGCACAATTGAATCAGACAAGACAACAGCCATCTAAACAGATAATAGAAGAGTGCCAAGCTAATAAATTGAGAAGTGGGAAGACATTGAATGTATCAATTCAAAGTAGTAGAAAGCCAAGAAAGGAACAACTGGCAGAGGATAACCAAACCACTGCCCAAAATCCCTCTGAGGACAATAAGAGCCCAGAGAGGAGTACTTCTGGTGTTCAAATGCCAGAAGAGGAGGAAAAGCTGGCGTTAAACGCCCATTCCTTGCCTAGTTCTGGCGTTCAAACGCCAGAAAGGGTGGAAAGCTGGCGTTAAACGCCCATCATACACCCAGTTCTGGCGTTCAAACACCAATGAGGAATCAGACACCTGAGAGTGCTGATAGTAACACCTCTAAGAAGGCTTCTCCAACCACCTCTGTAGGGAATAAACCTGCAGCAACTAAAGTTGAAGAATATAAAGCCAAGATGCCTTATCCTCAAAAACTCCGCCAAGCGAAACAGGATAAACAATTTGCCCGCTTTGCAGACTATCTAAGGACTCTTGAAATAAAGATTCCGTTTGCAGAGGCACTTGAGCAAATACCTTCTTATGCTAAGTTCATGAAAGAGATCTTATGTCATAAGAAGGATTGGAGAGAAACTGAAAAGGTGTTTCTCACTGAAGAATGCAGTGCAGTCATCCTAAAAAGCTTACCAGAGAAGCTTCAAGATCCAGGAAGCTTTATGATACCATGCACATTAGAAGGTGCTTGCACCAAGACAGCCCTATGTGACCTTGGAGCAAGTATCAACCTAATACCTGCATCCACTATCAGAAAGCTTGGTTTGACTGAAGAAGTCAAACCAACCCGGATATGTCTCCAACTTGCTGATGGCTCCATTAAATATCCATCAGGCATAATTGAGGACATGATTGTCAAGGTTGGGCCATTTACCTTTTGATGAGCGGATAATTTGTACGCTTTTTGGCATTGTTTTTAGTATGTTTTTAGTTTGTTTTAGTTAGTTTTTATTATATTTTTATTAGTTTTTAGTTAAAATTCACTTTTCTGGACTTTACTATGAGTTTGTGTGTTTTTCTGTGATTTCAAGTATTTTCTAGCTGAAATTGAGGGACCTGAGCAAAAATCTGATTCAGAGGCTGAAAAGGACTGCAGATGCTGTTGGATTCTGACCTCCCTGCACTCTAAGTGGATTTTCTGGAGCTACAGAAGCCCAATTGGCGCGCTCTTAGCTGCGTTGAAAAGTAGACATCTTGGGCTTTCCAGAAATGTATAATATTCCATACTTTGCCCGAGATTTGATGGCCCAAATCGGCGTTCCAAATCAGCTCAAAACTGCCCGGCGTTAAACGCCGGAACTGGCACAAGAATGGGAGTTAAACGCCCAAACTGGCACAAAAGCTGGCGTTTAACTCCAAGAAAAGTCTTTACACATGAAAGCTTCAATGCTCAGCCCAAGCACACATGAAGTGGGCACGGAAGTAGATTTTTATGTCATTTACTCATTTCTGTAAACCCTAGGCTACTAGTTCTCTACAAATAGGACCTTTTGCTATTGTATTTTCATCTTTGGATCTTTGATCATCTTTAGATCTTTGAATCTTTTGATCATGTTTTGGGGGCTGGCCATTCGGCCATGCCTAGACCTTGTTCTTATGTATTTTCAACGGTGGAGTTTCTACACACCATAGATTAAGGTGTGGAGCTCTACTGTACCTCGAGTATTAATGCAATTACTATTGTTCTTCTATTCAATTCAGCTTATTCTTGTTCTAAGATATTCATTCGCACCCAAGAACATGATGAATGTGATGATTATGTGACGCTCATCATCATTCTCACTTATGAATGCGTGCCTGACAACCACTCCCGTTCTACAAGCAAACAAGGCTTGAATGTTTATCTCATGGATTCCTTAATCAAAATCTTCGTGGTATAAGCTAGAATTGATGGTGGCATTCAAGAGAATCCGGAAGGTCTAAACCTTGTCTGTGGTATTCTGAGTAGGATTCAATGATTGAATGACTGTGACGAGCTTCAAACTCCTGAAGGCTGGGCGTTAGTGACAGACGCAAAAGAATCACTGGATTCTATTCCAACCTAATTGAGAACCGACAGATGATTAGCCGTGCTGTGACAGAGCGCGTTAAACATTTTCACTGAGAGGATGGGACTGTAACCACTGACAACGATGATGCCCAACATACAGCTTGCCATGGAAAGGAGTAAGAAGGATTGGATGAAGACAGTAGGAAAGCAGAGAGATGGAAGGGACAAAGCATCTCCATACGCTTATCTGAAATTCTCACCAATGAATTACATAAGTATCTCTATCCTTGTTTTATATTTTATTCATAAATCATCCATAACTATTTGAATCTGCCTGACTGAGATTTACAAGGTGACCATAGCTTGCTTCATACCAACAATCTCCATGGGATCGACCCTTACTCGCGTAAGGTTTATTACTTGGACGACCCAGTGCACTTGCTGGTTAGTTGTGCGAAGTTGTGAAATTATGTTTAGACCATGGTATTGAGCACCAAGTTTTTGGAGCCATTACCGGGGATTGTTTGAGTTGTGAAAAGTAGAGATCACAATTTCGTGCACCACCTTTCCCACTGACTTTGTAGTACTGTAAATGGAGGAGCACAAGAGTGCAACTCTCATCCTAGGAAGACCTTTCCTAGCAACTGGACGAACTCTTATTGATGTACAGAAAGGGGAAGTGACCCTGAGAGTCAATGAGGATGAGTTCAAGTTGAATGCTGTCAAAGCTATGCAGCATCCAGACACATCAAATGACTGCATGAGTGCTGATATTATTGACTCTTTGGTGGAAGAGATCAATATGACTGAGAGTCTAGAATCAGAGCTAGAGGACATCTTCAAGGATGTTCAGCCTGATCAGGAGGAACCAAAGAAAATAAAAGAACCTCTGAAAATTCCTCAGGAAGAGGATAAACCTCCCAAACCTGAGCTCAAACCACTACCACCATCCCTGAAGTATGCATTTCTGGGAGAGGGTGACACTTTTCCAGTGATCAAAAGCTCAGCTTTAAATTCATAGGAAGAGGAAGCACTGATTCAAGTACTAAGGACACACAAGACATCTCTTGGATGGTCCATAAGTGATCTTAAGGGCATTAGCCCAGCAAGATGCATGCACAAGATCCTATTGGAGGATAATGCCAAACCAGTGGTTCAACCACAAAGGCGGCTAAATCCAACCATGAAGGAGGTGGTGTAGAAAGAGGTCACTAAGTTACTAGAGACTAGGATTATTTATCCTATTTCTGACAGCCCCTGGGTGAGCCCTGTTCAAGTTATCCCCAAGAATGGAGGCATGACAGTGGTTCACAATGAAAAGAATGAACTGGTTCCTACAAGAACAGTTACAGAGTGGCGTATGTGTATTGACTACAGAAGGCTCAATACAGCCACCAGAAAGGATCATTTTCCTTTACCATTTATAGACCAGATGCTAGAAAGATTAGCAGGTCATGATTATTACTGCTTTTTGGATGGTTATTCAGGCTACAATCAAATTGCAGTGGATCCTCAAGATCAAGAGAAAACAGCATTCACCTGTCCTTCTGGCGTATTTGCTTACAGAAGAATGCCTTTTGGTCTATGCAATGCACCTGCAACTTTTCAGAGGTGCATGTTATCCATCTTCTCTGATATGGTAGAGAAGTTCCTGGAATTCTTCATGGATGACTTCTTAGTATTTGGAGACTCATTCAACTCCTGTCTTGATCATCTAGTACTTGTCCTGAAGAGATGTCAAGAGACTAACCTGGTCTTAAACTGGGAGAAATGTCACTTTATGGTGACTGAAGGAATTGTCCTTGGGCACAAAATTTCAAGCAAGGGAATAGAGGTAGATCAAGCAAAGGTAGAAGTAATTGAAAAATTACCACCACCTACCAATGTTAAGGCAATCAAAAGCTTTTTGGGGCATGCAGGATTCTACAGAAGGTTTATAAAGGATTTTGCAAAAATTGCAAAACCTCTAAGCAACCTGCTAGCTGCTGACACACCATTTGTGTTTGACATAGAGTGTCTGCAGGTATTTGAGACCCTGAAAGCCAAGCTGGTCACAGCACCAGTCATCTCTGCACCAGACTGGACATTACCATTAAAACTAATGTGTGATGCCAGTGACCATGCTATTGGTGCAGTGCTGGGACAGAGGCACAACAAGCTTCTGCACGTCATTTATTATGCTAGCCATGTTCTAAATGACGCACAAAAGAATTACACAACCACAGAAAAAGAGTTACTTGCAGTGGTTTCTGCCATTGACAAATTTAGATCCTATTTAGTAGGGTCAAAAGTGATTGTGTACACTGACCATATTGCTCTTAAGTACTTACTCACAAAGCAGGATTCAAAACCCAGGCTCATAAGATGGGTGTTACTTCTGCAGGAATTTGATATAGAAATAAGAGACAGAAAAGGGACAGAGAACCAGGTAGCTGATCACTTGTCCTGGATAGAACTAGTAGCTGGGGTGTCTCTCCCCTCTACTGAGATCTCTGAGACCTTTCCAGATGAGCAACTCTTTGCCATCTAGGAAGCACCATGGTTTGCAGACATTGCAAACTATAAGGCTGTGAGGTTCATACCCCAGGAGTACAGCAGGGTGCAACGAAAAAAATTAATTTCAGATGCCAAGTACTACCTATGGGATGAGCCATATCTCTTTAAGAGATGTGCAGACGGAATGATCCGCAGATGTGTACCTAGAGAGGAAGCACAAAGGATCCTATGGCATTGTCATGGATCACAGTATGGGGGACATTTCGGAAGTGAGCGAACAGCCACTAGGGTCCTTCAATGTGGCTTCTACTGGCCTACTCTCTATAGGGATGCCCGAGAGTTTGTACGTAACTGTGACAGTTGCTAAAGAGCTGGTAACTTACCTCATGGTTACGCCATGCCTCAACAAAGGATCTTAGAGATTGAATTGTTTGATGTATGGGGTATTGACTTCATGGGTCCCTTCCCACCATCATACTCAAACACTTATATTCTTGTGGCAGTAGACTATGTATCTAAATGGCTAGAAGCAATTGCCACACCCAATAATGATACTAAGATCGTGCTGAAATTCCTCCAGAAATACATCTTCGGCAGGTTTGGTGTTCCCAGAGTACTAATCAGTGATGGGGGCATTCATTTCTGTAATAAACAACTATACTCTGCTATGGTCCGATATGGAATTAGCCATAAAGTGGCAACTCCGTATCATCCACAAAAAAATGGGCAAGCTGAAGTCTCTAATAGAGAGCTAAAAAGAATCCTGGAACGGACTGTGATTGCCCGTAGAAAGGATTGGGCAAAGAGCTTGGATTATGCTCTGTGGGCGTACAGAACAGCATTCAAGACTCCTATACGAACCTCTCCATACCAACTTGTGTATGGCAAGGCCTGTCATCTGCCCGTGGAACTGGAACATAAAGCCTACTGGGCAACCAGATTCCTAAACTTGGATGCTAAATTAGCTAGTGAAAAAACATTGCTCCAGCTAAATGAGCTAGAAGAATTCAGACTCAGTACCTTTGAAAATGCAAAAATTTATAAGGAAAAGGCAAAAAAGTGGCATGACAAGAAGTTGTCATCCAGAGTCTTTGAGCAGGACAAAAAGTCCTGCTCTTCAACTCTAGGCTTAGATTATTCCCAGGAAAACTGAAATCCCGATGGAGGGGCCCGTATGTGATTATAGGAGTGTCACCATATGGATATGTTGAGCTTCAGGATATAGATTCTGACAAAAAGTTTATTGTTAATGGACAGAGGATCAAACATTATCTTGAAAGCAATTTTGAGCAGGAATGCTCAAAACTGAGGCTTGAATGAGTCTCAGTACAGGTCCAGCTAAAGACAATAAAGAAGCGCTTGCTGGGAGGCAACCCAGTCATTAACAGGTTATTTGTTTTACTTAATAAAAGTTTGATATATATATTCTTCAAGGTTGATCATCAAATTGAAGGAAGTCACAGAGTTACAGAAGGATTCAGTAAAAAAAGGCAGAAAAAAGGAGCTTGCTGGCAAGAAAACGCCAGTAAGGGGCACTCTGGGCGTTAAACGCCAGAATGGATACCATTCTGGGCGTTTAACGCCAGTAAAGGCACCATTTTGGGCGTTAAACGCCGGAATGGGCACCATTCTGGGCGTTTAACGCCAGAATTGCAGCATCTTGGGCGTTCAGCAAAACGCCCAGTGATAAAGGGGTTTCTGGCATTTAACGCCAGCCAGGGTGCCTGGCTGGGCGTTAAACACCCATAATGGCCACCAATTGGGCGTTAAACGCCAGAATGGATACTATTCTGGGCGTTTAACGCCAGAAAGGCAGGGGAAGGAGATTTTGCTTTCCACTTCAATTTTCTTCACACTTTCATGTTTTGACCCATAATTTTCTACATAAACATGTTACAAATTTTCATTATTCACCATCAAATTTCAAAAATCCAATAATTTTCTAAATTATTTCTCAAATCTCTTTCAAATCCCTTCCAAATCTTTTTCAAAAACTCAAGTATTTTCTCAGATTCTTTTCATATCTTCTCAAATCTCTTTCAAAACTTTCGAAATCCCTCCCCCTCCCTTATAAATACACATTCGGCCATCCCCCTCTCTTCACCATTCGAATTTGCTTCTCCTCCTCTCTCTCCCCTTTCCTTTCTTTTGCTTGAGGGCAAGCAAACCTCTAAGTTTGGTGTGCTTTTCCGTGATCACTAAGCTAAGGCTCATCAAGACCATGGCTCCCAAGGGAAAATAAACCAATTCAATAGGCAAGAAAGAGAATACTCCAAAGAATCTTTGGAGTCAAGAAAGGTTCTTAACCAAAGAACATGCAAATCATTACTACAAAATAATGGGTCTAAGGTCAGTAATCCCGGAAGTTAAATTCGATCTGAAAGAAGACGAATATCCGGAGATCCAAGAGCAAATTCGAAATAGAGAATGGGAAATTCTAACCAATCTTGAGACAAAGGTTGGAAGAAACATGGTTCAGGAATTCTACTCAAATCTGTGGCTAACAGATAAGCAGAGAATGACTAGAACTGCTTTTCATACCTACAGAACCATGGTCAGAGGGAGAATTATTTACTTCCATCTGGACAAAATAAGAGAGGTTTTCAATTTGCCTCAACTACAAGATGATCCTGAATCCTTTAATAGGAGAATGATGAGAGTAGATAAGGGGTTGGATCAAATTCTAGAGGACATATGCCTCCCTGAAACTAAGTGGATGACCAATTCAAAAGGTGTCCCAAACCAACTCAAGAGGGGAGATCTCAAACCAGTTGCAAGAGGTTGGTTAGACTTCATTGGGCGTTCTATTTTGCCCACTAGTAACCGTTCTGAGGTCACTATCAAGAGAGCAGTGATGATTCATTGCATTAAGCTGGAAAAAGAAGTGGAGATTCATCATCTGATTGCTTGTGAGATTTACACAATTGCAAACAAGAACTCCACTAAAGCCAAATTGGCCTACCCAAGCTTAATCTCTTTGCTATGTAAAGATGCTGGGGTGAGGATGGGAGTAGATGAATTCATCCCAATTTAACATCTAATCACCAAGAAGTCAATGGAAGGACAAATGCAAGATAACTCTATCAAAAGGAGGACGCAGGAATTCCTCCCTGAACTTCCTGAATTTGACTACTGGGCCCGCCTAGAAGCATTTGTTGCCAAGCTGCAAGAAGCTATGGAACAAATTAAGGAAGAATAGCAGAATCAAAACTGCATGCTCTACAAACTGCTGAAGGAACAAGAGAAGCAGGGGCGTGAGCTACAGGAGTTGAAGCGCCAGAAGCTCTCCCTTGAAGGGTCAAACGCCCCACAAGTTGAGGGAGCATCTACTTCTCAAAATCAAGGTTGTTGAGTCCTAACTCTGTGATAACCTCTATCATTAGGAATCAATTTTAGAGTCATTTAAATTTCTGTTTTTAATTTTCTGTTTTCTATTATTATTAGTCTTCTCTTATAATTATCTTTGAGTCTTGTTCTTATTCCATGATTAATAAAATTTAAAGCTTGTGTCTTAAAGCTATAAATGTCCTATGAATCCATCACCTCTCTTAAATGAAAAATGCTTTAATCACAAAAGAACAAGAAGTACATGATTTCGAATTCATCTTTGAAACTAGTTGAATCAGTTTGAAGTGGTGACAATACTTTCTGTTTTCTGAATGAATGCTTGAACAGTGCATATGTCTTTTGAATTTGTTGTTTTAAGAATGTTAAAGTTGTTGGCTCTTGAAAGAATGATGGAAAAGGAGAAATGTTATTGAGGATCTGAAAAATCATCAAATTGATTCTTGAAGCAAGAAAAAGTAGTGAACACATAAAAAAAAGAGAGAGAAAGAAAAAGCAAGCAAAAAAAGCCAATAGCCCTTTAAACCAAAAGGCAAGGGTAAAAATAAAAAAGGGATCCAAGGCTTTGAGCATCAGTGGATAGGAGGGCCTACAAGAATAATATCCTAGCATAAGCGGCTAAACCAAGCTGTCCCTAACCATTTTCTTGTGGCGTGAAGGTGTCAAGTGAAAAGCTTGAGACTGAGTGGTTAAAGTCGTGATCCAAAGCAAAAAGAGTGTGCTTAAGAACCCTGGACACCACTAATTGGGGACTCTAGCAAAACTGAGTCACAATCTGAAAAGGTTCACCCAGTTATGTGTCTGTGGCATGTATGTATCCGGTGAAAATACTGGAAAACAGAGTGCTTTGGGCCACGGCCAAGACTCATAAAGTAACTGTGTTCAAGAATCAACATACTTAACTAGGAGAATCAGTAACACTATCTGAATTCTGAGTTCTTATAGATGCCAATCATTCTAAACTTCAAAGGATAAAGTGAGATGCCAAAACTATTCAGAGGCAAAAAGCTACTAGTCCCGCTCATCTAATTGGAGCTAAGTTTCATTGATATTTTGGAGTCTATAGTATGTTCTCTTCTTTTTATCCTATTTGATTTTCAGTTGCTTGGGGACAAGCAACAATTTAAGTTTGGTGTGTGATGAGCGGATAATTTATACGCTTTTTGGCACTGTTTTTAGTATGTTTTTAGTATATTTTAGTTAGTTTTTATTATATTTTGTTAGTTTTTATTTAAAATTCACTTTTCTGGACTTTACTATGAGTTTTTGTATTTTTCTATGATTTCAGGTATTTTCTGGCTGAAATTGAGGGACCTGAGCAAAAATCTGATTCAGAGGCTGAAAAGGGCTGCAGATGCTGTTGGATTCTGACCTCCCTGCACTCGAAGTGGATTTTTTGGAGTTACAGAAACCCAATTGGCGCGCTCTCAATTTTGTTAAAAAGTAGACATCCAGGGCTTTCAGCAATATATAATAGTTCATACTTTGCCCAAGAATTGATGGCCCAAACCGGCGTTTCAAATCAGCTTCAGAATTCCCAGCGTTTAACGCCGGAACTGGCACAAAAGTTGGAGTTAAACGCCCAAACTGGCACAAAAGCCGGCGTTTAACTCCAGGAAAAGTCTCTACACATGAAAGCTTCAATGCTCAGCCTAAGCACACACCAAGTGGACCCCGAAAGTGGATTTTTACGTCGTTTACTCATTCTTGTAAACCTTAGGTCACTAGTTCACTATAAATAAGACTTTTTGCTATTGTATCTGTACCTCATGACACAATACACTTTTCATATTGTATCTTCTACGGCATGAGTCTCTAAACCCCATGGTTGGGGGTGCAGAGCTCTGTTGTGTTCTGACGGATTAATACAATTACTACTGTTTCTCATTCAGTCACGCTTGTTTCTATTCTAAGATATCACTTGTTCCTAAACTTGATGAATGTGATGATCCGTGACACTCATCATCATTCTCACCTATGAACGTATGCCTGACAACCACCTCCGTTCTACCTTAGATTGAGTAGATATCTCTTGGATTCCTTGATCAGAATCTTCGTTGTATAAGCTAGAACAGATTGGCGGTCATTCTTGAGATTCCGGAAGGTCTAAACCTTGTCTGTGATATTCTGAGTAGGATTCAGGGATTGAATGACTGTGATGAGCTTCAAACTCGAGATTGTGGGGCGTTAGTGACAGACGCAAAAGAATCACTGGATACTATTCTGACATGATCGAGAACTGACAGATGAATAGCCGTGCTGTGACAGAGCGCGTTGAACATTTTCACTAAGAGGATGGGAGGTAGCCATTGACAACAGTGAAACCCAACATACAGCTTGCCATGGAAAGAACCTTGCGTGCATGAAGAAGAAGACAGTAGGAAAGTAGAGATTTAGAAGATGTAGCATCTCCAAAACCTCAACCTGTTCTCCATTACTGCGAAACAAGTACTTATTTCATGTTCTTTTACTTTTTACAACTAAATCTGAGAATTATTGATATCCTGACTAAGAGCTACAAGATAACCATAGCTTGCTTCAAGCCGACAATCTCTGTGGGATCGACCCTTACTCACGTAAGGTATTACTTGGACGACCCAGTGCACTTGCTGGTTAGTTGTGCGGAATTACAAAAGTGTGATTGTGATTTTGTGCACCACCACCCTGATACATGCTCAGAAAGACAACAGGGACATTCTAAGACAAAAGGGCAGAATGGGAATTTCACACTTTCAGAGGGCCCCATCACTAGAGCACGTGCAAAGAAGCTCAAGGAGAGTTTTGGGAACCTGGCAGCGTTTGTGCATATGGAGTTACATCAAGTTCTAACCAAGGAAGAATGGGCAAGACCCATTGGGCTAAGTTAGGACAACAAGAAGCCCAATAATGCTTTCCAAATTCAGTGGGAGGCATAATTTATCTTTAAATTTCGAAATTCTAGACTTTTGTTTTAGTTTGTTATGGGGTCAAAAGTTTGTTAGAAGACTTATTTTAAATCTTCTATGCTTAGTAGTATTTTTAGGGATTTTTGTAACACCCTACCATACAGAGCCTTATGCTTAAGTCATAATTCAGAGATGGCAAAGTATTACGACCTCTAAAATAAAAATTTAGTACGTATAGTAGTATGAATGATTGATTATAACTAGGAGCCTTTGTAGAAAAAAGGGTAAACAAAAATCGCAACTCAAAAGCGCAACACTCCGATCGATAACGTAACGAACAAAGATAAACCAACGCGAGATTATATATATACAAAGGAGTGTCAAAAACAGGAATATCAAGATTCAAAATCCGGCTGCGAAGATAACCGGTTCGAGCATAGCATTATGTACATATGATAAAATAAGGATAACCCCAAAGGAAACCCAAAGGGACACAAATACAGAAACCTATTCTCCAAAATCTCCCATAAGAGGAGTCATCACAGTTTGTATTATTTAATGGAGATAAAAGTATCTAAGCAAAATATTTAAACCAAAACATAGTCCCGAGAACAAAGGATCTTCGCAAAGTCTAGAAGTCTCCAGCATGCCTCAGCGGGAAACCTCACGTCCTGCATCTGAAAACCACAAAATCCGCATGGGTGAGAACCAGAGGTCCCCAGCATGGTAACAGCTTCCACATATATAATACATAATAATAGAGAAAAGCCGAAGGCAATCCTAGAACTTCCTCCAGATAATATCAAAGCTTATAAACAAGCTAAACCTTATAAGGGCATCTAATTAAAGATTCTTTAGTCTAGCTAATACTTCCCTTTCTAGTTCCTTCAAATCTCCCAACCACCAGCAAGAGTATAATGTAGCAAACACAGTTATATCAAACAAGGAATATACAAATAGGAGCAGTTAAGGCATTTAGACAATTAGCAAATAATATGCAGTCAAATAGGCAATCTCAAACAATTCACATAGTATGCATATGATGAATGCCTGTCCCTAGTGGCTGATGATATCATCTTGTCGGTTATAGAGCCAACCCGACAAGTCCTGGTCGCTAACCATTGGACTGTCCCTCTGTCACGCATCCCCAACTCGAGTTATACTCGTTATAAACTTGATCATAATCATGATCTATATCCATCACCCTCACTGGTGAATATTTACGGGGGCGAGCTCATCCGGGTCTTTCACAGTGCCCGGCCACACCTACGACATAGGGTCAATAGAGTATCAAGTCTCAACCTGGAGCACGTGGTGGCTAGCCACTACTACTACCCAGGGAAACTCGTATCTCAGATAGTGGAAGTGCAAATCTCAATTATCAATAATTCAGCATATACATGCATGAATTCTCATCCATGGATCAACATCCATATCAGCCATCCGGCTCACGGTTCAGTCCAGAACCAGCCAATATTCAAATCATACACAGCCATTCCGGCTCACGGTTAAATCCATAACCAGCCACCCGGCTCACGGTTAAATCCATAACCAGTCGTTTCATTAACAATTACAGCCTTTCGGCCCATGGCATAACAAGCACATCCACACCATCCTCCGCATCTCACATAATCATCTTTGATCCTTATTGATCATTCATATTTCCCTTGCTTCACCCGCAAGTTACCTCATTCACTAACCCCTTTTTAATAGCTAGGCATGTCATAATGATTTAAGACATAAATGGTGAGATCGGAGGCTTAGAAGTATGAGATTTGGCTTTTAAAACTCAAAAATCAACTTTGGGATGAAAATAGAGCCACGCGTACGCGCACTCCACGTGCACGCGTGGATGGCCTCAAAAACTCATCGACGCGCAAGCGTCATACACGCTAACGCGTGGATTCAAAATTTGCCAATCGACGCGCACGCGTCAACCACGCGTACGCGTGGGTGTTCTCGTGCCCCAGGCACAACACTGGCACAGTTCTGGCATAACTCTCTGGAAAATGGCTGGGCATTGGGTGCAGCACAATCGGCGCGCCCGCGCACATCACGTGCACGCGTGGATGGCGCTTTCTGGAAGAACGGCGCGTACGCGCCAAGTGCGCCCACGCGCAAGGGGTCATTCTGCTAAAAATTTTCTAAGTTAAAAGCGGCAGAATTCACAGATTTAAACCCCAATCTTCCGACGGACATAACTTCCTCATTTTAAATCGTTTTTCACCCGTTCTTCGAACGGCATGGACATCCCGGATCCAATTTCATTTCTAAACAGATTTGGTACAAAACAGAGATCCGTAGTCCATGTTATGTTCCGCCAAAGTATGCCCAAAAACCATATTTTCATACAAAACCACCAAGTGCCATTTTCAAAACAAGCCATTTTTCAACTCTTTTCAAAATCAATCAAAACATGCCAATTTCATCCCTTTTCTTTGAAATCAATCAAAATATATCAAATTCAACATCAAGCCTCCTCAACTCACACATTGACACTTTACCACAATTTACCAAAATCACTATCTCATCATTTTAACCCACTTCACCCAAGTGGCTCAAACTCAAACATATTGACATATCACATACTATTCCTCATGCCAATTCTCAACAACACCAGTTCCAATAAATCATTATTGTACACAACCAACATCATATTCACCATCAACATGGTTCAACCCACAATTCAACCATAACCAATCATCAAGCATATATCACAACATGCATATTTCTCATACATCATACCACCAAGGCATCAAATATCATCATCACATATATGACCACATCATATATCTCAATCATTCAACAACATCAACAATTCAATGCCTATCTTAGGGCCTCTAGCCTAAGTATTTCCTACCACATTACATATTAGATACGGGAAACCGAAACCATACCTTAGCCGATTTCCCAAGCTCAATCGGAGCACTTCCAAACCACTTATCCACAAGCTCTCAAGGCCTCAAAACCTCCAAAAACAGATTTTTCACCACCAAACCCTTTCCAAGCTTTACAAAATCACCAATCAAGCTCCAATATCCACACATACACAACCTAAGCCACAACCATCATACCCATACACAACATCTCAAAACCCAAACATCATAAAACAACAAAATTACACTAGGGTTGAGAATCTTACCACACCCAAGGTCCAAGGAGACAAGATTAACCTTCTCCTTCAAGAGAGTTGGGTCCTATAACATCAAAGAGCCCAAAATCTCAACATTTTTGCTCATAAAACTCGAAAACAAGGCTGGAATTTCGAAGATCAAAACGTGGCTTACCTCAAGATTAATTGTATGGGTTTTGTAGAGCTCTCTGCGGTGAACGCGTGGTCGCAAACGGAGTGGCAATCGGAGCTCTAGATCAAAAGTTATGGTGGTTTGAAGATCAAGTGAGAGAAAGAACTTGAGAGAGAGTTCTTCCATCCATGGCCTCCATTTCAGCGTGTTTAGTGTCTCAAATGAGGAGAGAGAGTGCTGAAAACTAGGGTTTTGGTTTAGTTATGTTGGGCCAAGGGCCCACTTTGGGTCCGGTTGGCCCGGTTTGGCCCGTTCGGTCCAATCTTGCTCCGAATTCTATAAAATTGATACCGAAATTCTCGTCTCAATCTCCTCTATCACATTTAGCCATAAAAATCACATTTTAGGCTTTCTAGAATAGATTCTCATTTATGGGTTAATTAGCCGTTAATTAACCGGGTTTTACATTCTACCCACCTATTTGTGAATATCGCCCACAAAATTCAAATGCAATTACCTGAGAATAAATGCGGATAGTCCGTTCGCATCTCCAACTCAAGTTCCCAAGTGTATTCCTCAACACCGCCTCGACTCCATGCCACTTTGACTAATGAAACATCTTTTCCACGCAACCGTTTAATACTAGTATCATCAATTCTGACTGGAGCCACTAGAAGCGTCAAATCTTCCCTTAACTGAACCGATTCAGGTTCCAACACATGGCTAGCATCAGGAGTGTACTTCCGAAGCTGCGACACGTGAAACACGTCGTGCAGGTTCGAAAGATAAGGTGGTAGAGCCATCCGATACGCCACCGGTCCAATCCTCTCCAGGATTTGAAATTGACCAATGTGTCGAGGATTCAACTTCTTTGTTTTAATCGCCCTACCTACTCCCGTGGTTGGAGTAACCTTAAGAAAAACATGGTCTCCTTCCTCAAATTCTAAAGGCTTTCGCCTCTGATCGGCGTAACTCTTTTGACGACTCTGCGCCGTAAGCATCCTATCTCGGATTTTCTTGACTTGTTCAATAGTCTCAGCTATCATTTCCGGTCCCAACAAGCTTTTCTCTCCAGCTTCATACCAACATAGCGGAGATTGACATTTCCTCCCATACAAGGCCTCATACGGAGCCATTCCAATGCTCGCATGATAACTATTATTGTATGCAAATTCCACTAATGGCATATACTGATCCCAACTCGCCGGTTGGTCCAAAACATAAGCTCTCAACATATCCTCTAGTATTTGGATCGTCCTCTCAGATTGACCATCTGTTTGAGGATGGTAGGCCGTGCTCAAGCTTAATTGAATTCCAAAAGCTTTCTGAAATGCACCCCAAAACCTTGAAGTGAAACGAGGATCTCTATCAGAGATTATAGTAGCAGGTACACCATGAAGTCTCACAATCTCCTTTTTGTATAACCGTGCTAGCTCCTCAAGGGTGTAAGTCATACGAATGGGTAAAAAGTGAGCTGACTTCGTCAGTCGGTCCACAATCACCCAAATAGCATCAAAACCAGCCCTAGTCCTTGGCAATCCCGACACAAAGTCCATTGCAATACTTTCCCATTTCCATTGTGGAATCTCTAAGGGTTGTAACATCCCGGAAGGTCTTTGATGTTCAATCTTTACCTTTTGACAAGTTAGGCACTTTGATACATATTTTGCCACATCATTCTTCATACCCGGCTACCAAAACATCGTCTTTAAATCATGGTACATCTTAGTACTTCCCGGGTGAATGGAGAATCCACTTTTGTGTGCCTCCTTTAAGATATCATGCCTCAAGGTGCCAACATCCGGCACAATAATCCTACCCTTGAATCTCCATAACCCATCTTTTTCTTCCGACACTCTCCACTGTTTTCCTTGCTCAATAGCCGGTAACACCTTCCATAACGCTTCATCATTTTGATGAGCCTTTAGGAGTTCAGACTTAAAGTCACTTGAGATTTCTAATCGGCTCAAACACAAAGTTCCGGATACCTCTCGAGCACCAATTTTCAGACTCTCGAATCCCTTGAGCAACTTCTCCTCTTGAAGCATCATCCAAGCTGCATATAACGACTTCTGACTTAATGCATCCGCCACTACATTCGCCTTTCCCAGATGATAATGCAACTCAAAGTCGTAGTCCTTTAACAATTCCATCCACCTTCTCTGCCTCATATTAAGCTCTTTCTGATCAAAGAGATACTTCAAGCTCTTATGATCAGAGAAAACTTGGAACTTAACCCCATAGAGATAATGCCTCCACACCTTCAAGGCAAACACAACCGCAGCGAGTTCTAAATCGTGCGTAGGGTAACTAACTTCATGAGGTCTCAACTGTCGTGAGGCATATGCCACCACATTATGATGCTGCATCAGCACGCACCCTAGACCCTTCAATGAGGCATCACAATACACCTCAAAAGGCTCGTTTGGCTCAGGTAACACTAACACAGGTGCAGTGGTCAACTTTTTCTTCAATGCCTGAAAGCTCTCCTCGCATTCGGGAGTCCAAACAAACGGAGTGTCTTTGCGGGTTAACTTTGTCATTGGCAAAGCTATCTGTGAAAAACCCTTGATAAACCTTCGGTAATAGCCAGCTAAGCCCAGAAAACTCCTTATCTCCGTTATGGTGGTTGGTTGCTTCCAATCCATCACAGCCTCTACCTTAGTTAGATCTACGGCTATTCCCTTCTTACTCACCACATGGCCCAAAAACTTCACCTCACTCTTCCAAAACTCACACTTCGATAGTTTTGCATAGAGTTTCTTCTCCTTTAGAATCTGCAACATGGTCCTCAAGTGTTCCGCATGCTCTTCTTCAGTCTTGGAATAAATTAGTATGTCATCAATGAAGACAACAACAAATTTATCCAGAAATGGACGAAAAATTCTATTCATGTAATCGATGAATACCGCAGGAGCGTTCGTCAACCCAAAGGACATTACAGTGTACTCGTAATGACCATATCGAGTCCTGAAAGCAGTCTTAGGGATATCCTCACCCCTCACCCTTATCTGGTGATAACCGGATCACAAATCGATCTTGGAGAAAACTCCAGCTCCTTGTAACTGATCCATGAGATCATCAATTCTCGGCAATGGGTACTTGTTCTTTATTGTAACCTTGTTCAACTGCCTGTAATCCACACAGAGCCGCATACTCCCATCTTTCTTCTTTACTAGTAGCACTGGAGCACCCCACGGAGAGACACTTGGTCGTATAAAATTCTTTCCCAACAAATCCTCTAACTGAGACTTTAGCTCGTTCATCTCTAACGGTGACATCCTATAAGGAGCACTTGAGATTGGTCCCGCCCCGGGCACCAATTCAATAGCAAACTCAACTTCTCGGTTAGGTGGAAACTCATCAATATCATCGGGAAACACTTCCGAAAACTCACACGCAACCGGAATCTGTTCCAACCTTTGATCATCTCCCGAAACGCCCGTAGTTAACAACAGGATACCCTGACATTCGATTCCAGAACAGTTCACCATCATCGAATTCAAGTAATAATTATTTACCACGACTGGCCCTTCTGTATCTTCTGGCATAAAGTACACCGACTTTGTAGAACAATCAAGCAGGACATGGTTCTTAGATAACCAGTCCAATCCCAAGATAAAATCAAGACCGATCATCGGCAAGCAGACCAAACTATGAACAAAGTCACGCTGCTTGAACCTAAACAAAACTTCCGGGAATCCTAGCCTAGTTACCGTGGCTTCATGGGTAGCATTGTACACTCTTAGATCATAACCTAAAGTTACAATCTTCAATCCTAACTCATGTGCTTTCTCAAATGCAATGAATGAATGTGATGCTCCCGAATCAAATAAAGCATTTAAAGTTTGACCAGCTATTTCACAGTTACCTCGAATGAGTGTCTCAGATCCCTCAGCTCCTACAGCTGAAGTGGTGAACACCCGACCAGTCTGTTGTGCTTTCCCAGTACCTTGTTTTTGCCTCTCCGGACAACTTGCGGCTTTATGCCCTGCCTTTCCATAATTGTAGCACAAACCCCATCCGGCCTTGCATGGTGCTCCCGGATGGTGACTTCCACACCTAGTACAAGCTTGATCATTCTGAGGTTGCTTCCCAAACTTCTTCCCTTGGAAATTGTTGTTGTTGTTGGGCCTCCTGAAAGAGCTTCCCCTCTTGAAAGACGGACCTCTAGGTGCAAAGCTCTTCCCTCGGTTCTGTGGGAATGAACCTTTGTGACTCCCTTTCTCCGCGGTTGCCCCTTTTCACACACTCTTCAGCAACCCTACACTTGTTCACTAATTCGGAGAAAGTCCTAATCTCCATTGGTCCCACTGAACTGAAGATATCACTCCGGAGTCCTCCTTCATACTTAACGCACTTCCATTCCTCATATTCCACCGGAGTCCCTTGGCACATACGAGAGAACCTGAACAGCTCCTCAAACTTGTCAGTATACTCTAATATGGACATAGTACCCTACTTCAGCTGTAACAATTCAAGTTCCTTAGCCGTTCTAGCAGAAGTCGGAAAGTACTTCTTATAGAACTCTTCTTGAAAAAAATTCCAGGTGATATAGTCATCACCCTGCTGCAGAAGACGTCGGATGCCTTGCCACCAATGCGACGCTTCACCGGTGAGCATATAAGTGGCAAACTCGACACGCTATCCTTCAGGTACCACTTGTGCTTGCAGTGCTCGCTCTATAGCCTGAAACCATGTATCAGCCTCAGTCGGGCTAGTAGTTCCCTTGAACTTAGGTGGATTAACCTTCAAAAAGTTTGCTAGTGTCATCGGGCCCTGAACTCCACCTCCATCATTACCATGGTTGTTCATTTGTTGACCAAGAGCCTCAGCAGTGGCTTGCATAGCAGCAGCCATGTTCTCCAACGCAGCCATAAAGTTCACCGGGTCGTTAGGGTTATTCTCCGGTGCACGAGCTTTTGTACGACCTCTCGCACTACCTCTACCGCGTCCATGAGGCGTCATCTGGTTCCTATACACACCAAACAATCGATATTAAGTTGATCAGTCTCAATATCGGAAGTCTAGTGCTTCAAAGTCCCAAATGCATGCTCATGAACGTTTATGCCAGTTATATCAAGCAGATATACTAATAACACATGACACACACGCAGAGAATGCACAAAAGCATAGTCAGTCCATCCCTCAGGCTCTACAGGAATGAACTGCTCTGATACCATAATGTAACACCCTACCATACAGAGCCTTATGCTTAAGTCATAATTCAGAGATGGCAAGGTATTACGACCTCTAAAATAAAAATTTAGTACGTATAGTAGTATGAATGATTGATTATAACTAGGAGCCTTTGTAGAAAAAGGGGTAAACAAAAATCGCAACTCAAAAGCGCAACACTCCGATCGATAACGTAACGAACAAAGATAAACCAACGTGAGATTATATATATACAAAGGAGTGTCAAAAACAGGAATATCAAGACTCAAAATCCGGCTGCGAAGATAACCGGTCCGAGCATAGCATTATGTACATATGATAAAATAAGGATAACCCTAAAGGAAACCCAAAGGGACACAAATACAGAAACCTATTCTCCAAAATCTCCTATAAGAGGAGTCATCATAGTTTGTATTATTTAATGGAGATAAAAGTATCTAAGCAAAATATTTAAACCAAAACATAGTCCCGAGAACAAAGGATCTTTGCAAAGTCTAGAAGTCTCCAGCATGCCTCAGCGGGAAACCTCACGTCCTGCATCTGAAAACCACAAAATCCGCATGGGTGAGAACCAGAGGTCCCCAGCATGGTAACAGCTTCCATATATATAATACATAATAATAGAGGAAAGCCGAAGGCAATCCTAGAACTTCCTCCAGATAATATCAAAGCTTATAAACAAGCTAAACCTTATAAGGGCATCTAATTAAAGATTCTTCAGTCTAGCTAATACTTCCCTTTCTAGTTCCTTCAAACCTCCCAACCACCAGCAGGAGTATAATGTAGCAAACACAATTATATCAAACAAGGAATATACAAATAGGAGCAGTTAAGGCATTTAGACAATTAGCAAATAATATGCAGTCAAATAGGTAATCTCAAACAATTCACATAGTATGCATATGATGAATGCCTGTCCCTAGTGGCTGATGATATCATCTTGTCGGTTATAGAGCCAACCCGACAAGTCCTGGTCGCTAACCATTGGACTGTCCCTCTGTCACGCATCCCCAATTCGAGTTATACTCGTTATAAACTTGATCATAATCATGATCTATATCCATCACCCTCACTGGTGAATATTTACGGGGGCGAGCTCATCCGGGTCTTTCACAGTGCCCGACCACACTTACGACATAGGGTCAACAGAGTATCAAGTCTCAACCTGGAGCACGTGGGGACTAGCCACTGCTACTACCCAGGGAAACTCGTATCTCAGATAGTGGAAGTGCAAATCTCAATTATCAATAATTCAGCATATACATGCATGAATTCTCATCCATGGATCAACATCCATATCAGCCATCCGGCTCACGGTTCAGTCCAGAACAAGCCAATATTCAAATCATACACAGCCATTCCAGCTCACGGTTAAATCCAAAACCAGCCACCCGGCTCACGGTTAAATCCATAACCAGCCGTTTCATTAACAATTACAGCCTTTCGGCCCATGGCATAACAAGCACTTCCACACCATCCTCCGCATCTCACATAATCATCTTTGATCCTCATTGATCATTCATATTTCCCTTGCTTCACTCGCAAGTTACCTCATTCACTAGCCCCTTTTTAAAAGCTAGGCATGTCATAATGATTTAAGACATAAATGGTAAGATCGGAGGCTTAGAAGTATGAGATTTGGCTTTTAAAACTCAAAAATCAACTTTGGGATGAAAACAGAGCCACGCGTACGCGCACTCCACGCGCACGCGTGGATGGCCTCAAAAACTCATCGACGCGCAAGCGTCATGCACGCTAACGCGTGGATTCAAAATTTGCCAATCGACGCGCACGCGTCAACCACGCGTACGCGTGGGTGTTCTCGTGCCCCTGGCACAACACTGGCACAGTTCTGGCATAACTCTCTGAAAAATGGCTGGGCATTGGGTGCAGCACAATCGGCGCGCCCGCGCACGCGTGGATGGCGCTTTCTGGAAGAACGGCGCGTACGCGCCAAGTGCACCCACGCGCAAGGGGTCATTCTACTAAAAATTTTATAAGTTAAAAGCTGCAGAATTCACAGATTTAAACCCCAATCTTCCGACGGACATAACTTCCTCATTTTAAATCGTTTTTCACCCGTTCTTCGAACGGCATGGACATCCCGGATCCAATTTTATTTCTAAACAGATTTGGTACAAAACAGAGATCCGTAGTCCAAGTTATGTTCCGCCAAAGTATGCCCAAAAACCATATTTTCATACAAAACCACCAAGTGCCATTTTTCAACTCTTTTCAAAATCAATCAAAACATGCCAATTTCATCCCTTTTCTTTGAAATCAATCAAAATATATCAAATTCAACATCAAGCCTCCTCAACTCACACATTGACACTTTACCACAATTTACTAAAATCACTATCTCATCATTTTAACCCACTTCACCCAAGTGGCTCAAACTCAAACATATTGACATATCACATACTATTCCTCATGCCAATTCTCAACAACACCAATTCCAATAAATCATTATTGTACACAACCAACATCATATTCACCATCAACATGGTTCAACCCACAATTCAACCATAACCAATCATCAAGCATATATCACAACATGCATATTTCTCATACATCATACCACCAAGGCATCAAATATCATCATCACATATATGACCACATCATATATCTCAATCATTCAACAACATCAACAATTCAATGCCTATCTTAGGGCCTCTAGCCTAAGTATTTCCTACCACATTACATATTAGATACGGGAAACCGAAACCATACCTTAGCCGATTTCCCAAGCTCAATCGGAGCACTTCCAAACCACTTATCCACAAGCTCTCAAGGCCTCAAAACCTCCAAGAACAGATTTTTCACCACCAAACCCTTTCCAAGCTTTACAAAATCACCAATCAAGCTCCAATATCCACACATACACAACCTAAGCCACAACCATCATACCCATACACAACATCTCAAAACCCAAACATCATAAAACAACAAAATTACACTAGGGTTGAGAATCTTACCACACCCAAGGTCCAAGGAGACAAGATTAACCTTCTCCTTCAAGAGAGTTGGGTCCTATAACATCAAAGAGCCCAAAATCTCAACATTTTTGCTCATAAAACTCGAAAACAAGGCTGGAATTTCGAAGATCAAAACGTGGCTTACCTCAAGATTAATTGTATCGGTTTTGTAGAGCTCTCCACAGTGAACGCGTGGCCGCAAACAGAGCGGCAATCGGAGCTCTAGATCAAAAGTTATGGTGGTTTGAAGATCAAGTGAGAGAAAGAACTTGAGAGAGAGTTCTTCCCTCCATGGCCTCCATTTCAGCGTGTTTAGTGTCTCAAATGAGGAGAGAGAGTGCTGAAAACTAGGGTTTTGGTTTAGTTATGTTGGGCCAAGGGCCCACTTTGGGTCCGGTTGGCCCGGTTTGGCCCGTTCGGTCCAATCTTGGTCTGAATTCTATAAAATTGATACCGAAATTCTCGTCTCAATCTCCTCTATCACATTTAGCCATAAAAATCACATTTTAGGCTTTCTAGAATAGATTCTCATTTATGGGTTAATTAGCCGTTAATTAACCGGGTTTTACAATTTTAAATTTAAATCAAATCTGATCTAATCCAATAAGATCAAATCTGATTTAAATTAGTTATCATATCTTTTAGTTAATTGTTAGGTGCCTATTTAAACACCTTTGGTGAGACAATTTATATAACTTTGATGAATAAATTGCAGTTGCTTTTTAAGCACTTTTTATTGTGTGAGAAGTGAGATGAGTGATTTGCTTCACTTGTTGCATGAGGAAGATTGGAGGATCCAACACTAAGGTGATCTGCGTGGTGGCTTCTTTAAGTTTTCACCCCCTCTGATCTAGGTTTTCAAGAACAAGTTCTTTGAAGGTCTTGTAGGGAATCCTTTCCGGTGACCTAGGTTGCTAAGAACAGGTTTCTTAGAGGTCTAGTAGGAAAAAAACCCCTCTTATCTATCCTTTTGTGTTTTTTTTTCCTTATCATCTGGTATTAATTACAGGTCATAGGTAAATTCTTATTTATCTACACGTTCCATGGGTCTTATTTAATATCTTTATTTTTCTCTTCAATTTCTGCAAATTTACTTTAGATTAAAAAAAATGAAAAAAAATCTTCCTTAAATTCTATTACTACAATTTCTGTTTATTCTAGTTAACAAAAAAAAAACGTAAAAACAAACAAACAAACAAACAAACAGAAAAAAAAAACAAAATTTTAAATTTTCCTGTTGTTTTATCTTTTCAAATTTTCCTTGGGTTCCACTTAGGATTCAATTTTGCTAGTTTTTGTCATCCTAGTATCACTCGTTGTTTCCTTTTTTTCACATGCTTTAATTGTCTTCTTGTTAAGTTAAATGTTTCTATCATTCAGATTATCTTAGTTTGGTGTCTCAATTCCTCATCTTCCGAAGTGCAACTTGTTAAGGCAATCCAAGAGTGGAAAAAGGCAAGAGTGGTAAGCTCATCGGAGGGTAAAAGCCACGTATTGAGTGAAACACGAGTGTCATATTCCGAGTGATACACATGAGAAGAGTGCTGTAAAGTCTTTTCTTTTACAGGTTCATTGATGGCTAACACTGAACGGAACCCCGATCCACAACTAACTTTCCGCCTCGACGCATTTGCCAGCATCCTTACAGGGATTCAACAACGTCTTGATGACATGGATTCTCGAATTAACTCTTTTTCCCCTACGAAAAAAGCACGGTCACGAGAATCTATTCATAATGATTCTACGGAGTCTGAGGAGGAGACTTCATCCAGATCCCAGAATCATAGACAACTGGTAGATGTTGATAATAACCTTAATGCTATCAAGATGCGCATCCCAGAATTTAAAGGCAGAAGTGACCCTGAGTCATACCTGGAATGGGAACACAAGGTGGAGCTCCTATTTCAGTGTCATAACTACACTGATGTAAAAAGGTAAGGCTAGCAGCTGTCGAATTCTCAGATTATGCCCTTGTCTGGTGGGCCGAGCTGGACAAACAGAGGAGGCGGAATGGGAAACCACCAATTCTGTCTTGGGAAAAGATGAAGAAGGTCATGCGACAACGGTTTGTCCCTTCTTACTACTACAGGGAGCTACATCAACGGCTCCAACGGTTATACCAAGGTTCTAAGTATGTAGATGATTATCATAAAGAGATGGAGATGCTGCTAATCCAAGCAAACATTGAGGAGGAGTCTGAGGCTACTATGGCACGTTTCTTGAATGGGCTAAACCGAGATATTACAAATACTGTAGAACATCTCCCATTTGTGACTATGGAAGACTTGGTGAACCTAGCTATCAAAGTGGAAAGACAGCAAAAGGTGAAAGGGCTGCGTAATTCTACTTCAAGGTGGGATTCGAGAGGTGCTAATTTCAGGGAGAAGACTGGATCCAAACCTACCGAATCAAAGGAGAAGCCCACAGAGCAGCACAGGAAGCCGCACACACCTACTTCCACTTCTAAACCTCCTGCACGGCATCGTGATATTACCTTCTTTAAGTGTCGCGGATTAGGCCATTATGTTTCCGAGTGTCCAAATAAAAAGACCATGGTAATTAAAGCAAATGATATTTTCTCAGAATCTGATAACTCAGATGGGTATAAAGACATGCCGCATGCAGATGATGCTACAAATAATGAAGATATAAAGAGAGGACTTTGAGAGATGAAACGTGTGAGAAAAAGAGTTAGGGTCTGAGTGAAAAAGAGAGTTCTAAAAGAGATGAATCTGTGGAGAGTGAGAGTGCTCACAAAATATGTTTTTATGCCAAAGAGAGGGATCTAAAGCATGCTAGTTTAGGAAAAAAAGCATTGGTGTTAGTACGATTTAGAGGGTCTTTACCTGCCTAGTACTTTTATTTCACTCTTGCAGGAATTTGGCGATGTATTTCCAGATGAGATGCCCTCAGGTTTACCTCCATTACGAGGCATTGAACATCAGATTAACTTTGTCCCCGGATCAAGCATTCCTAATTGGCCAGCTTACCGGACCAATCCTGAGGAGACGAAGGAACTGCAACGGCAAGTCGAGGACCTTTTGGCTAAGTGTTTTGTGAAAGAAAGCATGAGTCCTTGTGCTGTTCCGGTACTATTGGTGCCCAAGAAGGATGGCTCATGGAGGATGTGTGTTGACTGCAGAGCTGTAAATAAGATTACGGTAAAGTATCGCCATCCTATTCCAAGACTTGATGATATGCTTGATGAATTGCATGGTTCTGTTATTTTTACTAAAATAGATTTAAGGAGTGGTTATCATCAAATACAAATGAAACTTGGTGATGAATGAAAAACAGCTTTCAAAACTAAATATAGTTTGTATGAATGGTTAGTTATGCCATTTGGTTTGACTAATGCACCTAGTACATTCATGAGACTAATGAATCATGTTTTGCAAGAGTTTTTAGGTAAATTTGTGGTTGTTTATTTTGATGATATCCTTATCTACAATAAATGTCTTGATGATCATATTTTGCATGTTCAATCTGTTTTAGAGGTACTTAGAAAGGAAAAATTATATGCTAATCTCCAAAAGTGCTCGTTTTGTCTGAGTAAAGTCGTATTCCTAGGTTTTGTGATAAGTTCTGCAGGAATTGAGGTAGATGACGAGAAGGTGAAGGCTATTAGAGAATGGCCCACACCTCAGAGTGTCTCTGATGTTAGAAGTTTTCATGGTCTTGCGGGTTTTTATCGGAGGTTTGTTAAAGATTTTTCTACTATTGCTGCACCTTTAACTGAAATCATCAAGAAACATGTCAACTTTAAATGGGATCAGGAACAAGAACTTGCCTTTAATACCTTGAAAGAATTATTGTGTTCTGCCCCCATTCTTATTTTACCGGATTTTTCTAAAACTTTTGAAATCGAATGTGATGCTTCCGGAATTGGTATAGGTGCTATTTTGATGCAGGAAAAGCGAGCAATCGCCTATTTCAGTGAGAAATTGAATAGGGCATACCTCAACTACTCCACTTATGATAAAGAACTTTATGCCTTGGTGTGATCTTTGGAAGTATGGCAGCATTATTTTCTACCTAAGGAATTTGTGGTACATACTGACCATGAATCCCTTAAACACTTGAAGGGCCAAGGGAAGCTGAACAAGAGACATGCAAAATGAATAGAATTCCTTGAATCCTTTCCATATGTAATCACCTATAAGCAAGGTAAAGAGAATGTGGTTGCTGATGCATTATCTAGAAGGTATTCCTTAATCACAACCCTTACTTTTAAACTGTTAGGTTTTGAGTGTATGAAGGAATTGTATGCAACTGATTCTGCTTTTGCCTCTATCTATGCTACATGTCAACATGGTGCATATAAAAAATTCTATAAGCATGATGGCTTTCTTTTTCGGGGTAATAGGATTTGTGTACCTACTTGTTCTATTAGGGAGTTACTTGTTCTCGAATCACATAGTGGGGGTTTGATGGGTCATTTTGGTGTGCATAAGACTTTGGATGTTTTATCTGAGCATTTTTACTGGCCCCACATGCGTAAAGATGTTGAGAAATTTTGTGCTAAATGCATTGCATGTAAACAAGCTAAATCTAAGTCTTTACCACAAGGTTTGTATACTCCTTTACCTGTTCCTGTGCATCCATGGGTTGATATTTCTATGGATTTTGTTCTTGATTTGCCTAGAACTATGAGAGGTCGTGATAGCATTTTTGTTGTGGTAGATAGATTTAGCAAAATAGCTCATTTCATTGCTTGCCATAAAATTGATGATGCCACACATATTGCTGACCTATTCTTTCGAGAAGTTGTGCGCTTACATGGTGTTCCCCAAACTATTGTTTCTGATCGTGATGTCAGATTCTTAAGTCACTTTTGGAAAGTTTTGTGGAGTAAGCTGGGAACAAAATTGTTATACTCAACTACTTGCCACCCTCAAACTGATGGTCAAACTGAAGTTGTAAATAGGACATTGGGAACCTTATTGCGTGCTATTGTTGGTAAGAATTTGAAAACCTGGGAAGATTGTTTACCTTTTATTGAGTTTGCTTATAACAGGACAATCCATTCTTCCACTGGTTTTTCACCTTTTGAACTTGTCTATGGTTTTAATCCTATCACTGTCTTAGATTTAATGCCTTTACCTTTGAGTGATCTTATTAGTTTAGATGGAGCTAGCAAGGCTGAGAAAGTTAAAGCAATACATGCCAAGGCTCGTGACCTAATTGAGAGGAAGAACAAAACCACGGCTGAAAGGGTTAACAAAAACCGAAAGCATATAGTCTTCGAACTAGGAGATTGGGTTTGGGTACATTTGAAGAAGGAGAGATTTCCTGCTTAGAGGAAGACTAAACTTGATGCTAGAGGGGATGGCCCATTCTAAGTGCTTGAAAAGATCAATGACAATGCCTACAAGATTGACCTACCAGGTGAGTATAATGTCTCTGCTACTTTTAATATTTTTTATCTCTCTCCTTTTGCTATGGACACAACTTCGAGGACAAATCTTTTTGAGGAAGGAGGGAATGATACATGCTCGAAAAGACAACAGGGACATTCTAAGACAAAAGGGCAGAATGGGAATTTTACACTTCCAGAGGGCCCCATCACTAGAGCACGTGCAAAGAAGCTCAAGGAGAGTTTTGGGAACCTGGCAGCACTTGTGCATATGGAATTACATCAAGTTCTAACCAAGGAAGAATGGGCAAGACCCATTGGGCTAAGTCAGGACAACAAGAAGCCCAATAATGCTTTCCGAATTCAGTCGGAGGCATAATTTATCTTTAAATTTCGAAATTCTAGACTTTTGTTTTAGTTTGTTATGTGGTCAAAAGTTTGTTGGAAGACTTATTTTAAATCTGCTATGCTTAGTAGTATTTTTAGGGATTTTAAATTTAAATCAAATCTGATCTAATTCAATAAGATCAAATCTGATTTAAATTAGTTATCTTATCTTTTAGTTAATTGTTAGGTGCCTATTTAAACACCTTTGGTGAGATAATTTACATAACTTTGATAAATAAATTTCAATTGCTTTTTAAGCACATTTTATTGTGTGAAAAGTGAGGTGAGTGATTTGCTTCATTTGTTGCATGAGAAAGATTGGAGGATCCAACACTAAGGTGATCTGTGTGGTAGCTTCTTTCAGTTTTTGCCCCTTTGATCTAGGTAATCAAGGACAAGTTCTTTAAAGGTCTAGTTGGGAATCCTTTCTGGTGACCTAGGTTGCTAACAACAGGTTTCTTAGAGGTCTAGTAGGAAAACCTTATCTATCTTTTTGTAAGTAAATCCTTATCACACCCCTTACTCAACTCCTCCTAACTCTTAAACCATGGTGGACGAAATTGTGATTCATCAATGTTGTATTCTTTGTTGTTGTATGGAATAATTATAATGGCTCTTTACTATGTGTGGACACAACTCCGTTCAACTTAACCAGCAAGTGTACTGGGTCATCCAAGTAATACATTACGTGAGTAAGGGTCGATCCCACAGAGATTGTTGGTATGAAGCAAGCTATAGTCATCTTGTAAATCCCAGTCAGGTAGAGTCAAATGTAATTGGATTAGATATTTAAAAGATAAATAAAATAAAGGGATAGAAATACTTATGTAAATTAATAGTGGGAATTTCAGATAAGCGTATGGAGATAATGTGCCCTTTCTTTTTCTACTTTCCTACTTCTTCCTTCAATTCTTCTTACTCCTTTCCATGGCAAGCTGTATGTAGGGCATCACCGTTGTCAATGGCTACATCCCATCCTCTCAGTGAAAAAGGTCCAAATGCTCTGTCACAGCACGGCTAATCATCTGTCGGTTCTCAATCAGGTTGGAATAGAATCCCTTGATTCTTTTGCGTCTGTCACTAACGCCCAGCCTTCAGGAGTTTGAAGCTCGTCACAGTCATTCAATCCCGGAATCCTACTCGGAATACCACAGACAAGGTTAGACTTTCTGGATTCCCATGAATGCCGCCATTAATTCTAGCTTATACCACGAAGATTCTGATTAAGGAATCCAAGAGATATGCGCCCGGTCTAAGGTAGAACGGAAGTGGTTGTCAGTCACGCGCGTTCATAGGTGAGAATGATGATGAGTGTCACAGATCATCACATTCATCAAGTTGAAGTGCAACGAATATCTTAGAATAGGAATAAAGAGAATTGAATAGAAAATAGTAGTAATTGTATTGAAACTCGAGGTATAGCAGAGCTCCACACCCTTAATCTATGGTGTGTAGAAACTCCACCATTAAAAATACACAAGTGAAAGGTTCAAGCATGGCCGAATGGCCAACCCCCCAAAACGTGATCAATGGCCTCCTAAGATGAAGAATAAAACAAAACTGAGACCAAGGATGTAACGTGGTCAAAAGACGACTAATACACTAGTAAAAAGTTCTATTTATACTAAACTAGCTACTAGGGTTTACAGAAGTAAGTAATTGATGCATAAATCCACTTCCAGGGCCCACTTGGTGTATGTTTGGGCTGAGCTTGAGGCTTCTTTTGGAGTTGAACGCCAAGTTTTAATGTGTTTTGGGCGTTCAACTCTGGGTCGTGACGTGTTTCTGGCGTTTGACTCTAGACAGCAACATAGAACTGGCGTTGAGCGCCAGTTTACGTCGTCAATTCCCGAATAAAGTATGGACTATTATATATTTCTGGAAAGATCTGGATGTCTAATTTCCAACACCGTTGAGAGAGTACCATTTGGAGTTCTATAGCTCCAAAAACTTCATTTCGAGTGCAGGGAGGTCAGAATCCAACAGCATCAGCAGTCCTTTGTCAGCCTTGCTATCATAGTTTTGCTCAGGTCCCTCCATTTCAGCCAGAATTTACCTGAAATCATAGAAAAACACATAAACTCCTAGTAAAGTCCAGAAATGTGAATTTAACATAAAAACTAATGAAAACATCCCTAAAAGTAACTAGATCATACTAAAAACTCCCTAAAAACAATGCCAAAAAGCGTATAAATTATCCGCTTATAACAACACCAAACTTAAATTGTTGCTTGTCCCCAAGCAACTGAAAATCAAATAGGATAAAAAGAAGAGAATATACTAGAAATTCCAAAATATCAATGAATATTAATTCTAATTAGATGAGCGGGACTTGTGGCTTTTTGCTTCTGAACAGTTTTGGCATCTCACTTTTTCCTTTGAAGTTCAGAATGATTGGCTTCTCTAGGAACTTAGAATTTCGGATAGTGTTATTGACTTTCCTAGTTAAGTATGTTGATTCTTGAACACAGCTACTTATAAGTCTTGGCCGTGGCCCTAAGCATTTTGTTTTCCAGTATTACCACCGGATACATAAATGCCACAGACACATAATTGGGTAAACCTTTTCAGATTGTGACTTAGCTTTGCTAAAGTCCCCATTTAGAGGTGTCCAGAGCTCTTAAGCACACTCTTTTTGCTTTGGATCACGACTTTAACCACTCTGTCTCAAGTTTTTCACTTGGACTTTCATGACACAAGCACATGGTTAGGGACAGCTTGATTTAGCCGCTTAGGCCTGCATTTTATTTCCTTGGGCCCTCCTATCCATTGATGCTCAAAGCCTTGGATCCTTTTTACCCTTGCCTTTTGGTTTTAAGGGCTATTGGCTTTTTCTGCTTGCTTTTTCTTTTTCTTTCTTTTTTTTATTTTGAATTTTTTCGCCACTTCTCTTTTTTTTCGCAAGCTTTTTTGCTTTTTCACTGCTTTTTTTTGCTTCAAGAATCAATTTTATGATTTTTCAGATCATCAATAACATTTCTCTTTGTTCATCATTCTTTCAAGAGCCAACAGTTTTAACATTCATATACAACAAGATAAAAAATATGCATTGTTCAAGCATTCATTCAGAAAACAAAAAGTATTGTTACCACATCAATATAATTAAACTAAATTCAAGGATAAATTTGAAATTCATGTACTTCTTGTTCTTTTGAATTAAAAACATTTTTCATTTAAGAGAGGTGAAGGATTAATGGAATTATTCATAACTTTAAGGCATAGTTACTAAACACTAATGATCATGAAGTAGAGACACAAAACATAGATATACATAACATAAAAACCGAAAAGCTGAAAGAAATAAGAACAAGGAATGAATCCACCTTAGTGGTGTCTTTTTCTTGAAGGACCAACAATGTCCTTAAGCTCTTCTATGTCCCTTCCTTGCCTTTGTTGCTCCTCCCTCATTGCTCTTTGATATTCTCTTATTTCATGGAGAATGATGGAGTGCTCATGATGTTCCACCCTTAATTGTTCCACATTGTAGCTCAAATCTTCTAAGGAAGTGTTGAGTTGTTCCCAATAGTTGTTGGGAGGAAAGTGCATCCCTTGAGGCATCTCAGGGATTTCTTGATGATGAGCTTCCTCATGCATCTCTTGAGATCCGTGGAGGGACTCTCTTGCTTGCTCCATCCTCTTCTTGGTGATGGGCTTATCCTCTTCAATAAGGATGTCTCCTTCTATGATAACTCCAGCTGAGTAACATAGATGGCAAATAAGATGAGGAAAAGCTAGCCTTGCCGTGTTGGAGGACTTATCGGCTATTTTGTAGATTTCATTGGATATGAATTCATGAACTTCTACTTCCTCTCCAATCATGATGCTATGAATCATGATGGCCCGATCCACAGTAACTTCAGATTAGTTGCTAGTGGGAATGATGGAGCGTTGAATGAACTCCAACCATCCTCTAGCCACAGGCTTGAGGTCCAGTCTTCTCAGTTGAACTGGCTTGCCTTTGGAGTCTCTTTTTCATTGAGCTCCTTCCACAAATATGTCCATGAGGACTTGGTCCAACCTTTGATCAAAGTTGACCCTTCTAGTGTAGGGGCATTCATCTCCTTGCATCATGGGCAAGTGGAATGCCAACCTTTCATTTTCCGGACTAAAATCTAAGTATTTCCCCCGAACCATTGTGAGATAATTCTTTGGACTCGGGTTCATACTTTTATCATGGTTCTTAGTGATCCATGCATTGGCATAGAATTCTTGAACCATTAAGATTCCGACTTGTTGCATGGGGTTGGTTAGGACTTCCCAACCTCTTCTTCGGATTTCATGTCGGATCTCCGGATACTCATTTTTCTTGAGCTTGAAAGGGACCTCAGGGATCACCTTCTTCTTTGCCACAACATCATAGAAGTGGTCTTGATGGCTTTTGGAGATGAATCTTTCCATCTCTCATGACTCGGAGGTGGAAGCTTTTGTCTTCCCTTTTCCTTTTCTAGAGGATTCTCCGGCCTTAGGTGCCATTGATGGTAATGGAAAAACAAAAAGCTTATGCTTTTACCACACCAAACTTGAAATATTGCTCGCCCTCGAGCAAGAGAAGAAAAAAAAGAAGAAGAAGAAAATATGGAGGAGAGTGAGGGATGGTGTTTCGGCCAAGGTATAGAAGAGGGGGTTTGTGTTGTGTGAAAATGAAGTAGAATGGAAGGGTATATATAGGGAGGGGAGTGGGTGTAGTTTCGGTCATTTAGGGTGGGTTTGGGTGGGAAAGTTTTTTGAATTTTGAAGGTGGGTGGGGTTTATGGGGAAGAGTGGATGGATGTGAATGGTGAAGAGGGTAATTGGGAAGAGAGATTGAAGTTGTTGGGAAGTGTGTTTTAGGGAAGAGTGTTATAGGATTAAGAGGTAAGGTGGGAATATGTTAGGTGGGGATCCTGTGGGGTCCACAGATCCTGAGATGATTCTGTGGGGTCCACAGATCCTGAGGTGTCAAGGATTTACATCCCTGCACCAATTAGGGATGTAAAATGCCTTTGCATACCATTCTGGTGTTTAAACGCCGAGGTGATGCACGTTCTGGGCGTTCAATGCCCAGGTACAGCATGTTTCTGGTGTTGAACACCAGTTCCATGCTTGTTATTGGTGTTCAGCGCCAGCTTTCCTCAAGGCACATTCCTGGCGTTCAAACGCCAGGATGTTGCTTGTTTCTGGCGTTCAGCGCCAGATTCATGCTCTGTTCTGGCGTTGAACTCCAGCCAGATGCTCCTTACTGGCGTTGAACGCCAGTATGTCTTCCTTCCAGGGTGTGATTTTTCTTCTGCTATTTTTTTATTCTGTTTTTAATTTTTACATTTTTTTTCGTGACTCCACATGATCATGTACCTAATAAAATACAAAATAACACAAATAAAATAAAAATTAGATAAATAAAAATTGGGTTGCCTTCTAACAAGCGCTCTTTTAATGTCATTAGCTTGACAGTGGGCTCTCATGGAGCCACAAAGGTGATCATGTCAATGTTGTAAAACTCCCAACACCAAACTTAGAGTTTGGATATGGGGTCTTAACACCAAACTTAGTGTTTGGTTGTGGCTTCCCAACACCAAACTTAGAGTTTGACTGTGGGGGCTCTGTTTGACTCTGTACTGAGATAAGCTCTTCATGCTTACTCTCTTTTGTCATAGAGGGATGGCCATGTGCCTTAAACACAAGGTAGTCCCCATTCAATTGAAGGACTAATTCACCTCTGTTAACATCTATCACAGCTCCTGCTGTGGCTAGGAAAGGTCTTCCAAGGATGATACACTCATCCTCTTCCTTCCTAGTGTCTAAGATTATGAAATCAGCAGGGATGTAAAGGCCTTCAACCTTTACTAACACGTCCTCTACCAATCCATAAGTTTGTCTTAAAGACTTGTCTGCCAATTGTAATAAGAACAAGGCAGGTTGTACCTCAATGATCCCCAGCTTCTCCATTACAGAGAGTGGCATAAGATTTATCCCTGACCCCAGATCACATAGAGCTTTTTCAAAGGTCATGGTGCCTATGGTACAAGGTATTAAGAACTTGCCAGGATCTTGTCTCTTTTGAGGTAAATTTTTGCTGAATCCAAGTATCTAGTTCACTAATGAGCAATGGAGGTTCACTTTCCCAAGTCTCATTACCAAACAACTTGGCTTTCAGCTTCATGATAGCTCCTAAATATTGAGCAACTTGCTCTCCAGTCACATATTCATCCTCTTCAGAGGAAGAATAGTCTTCAGAGCTCATGAATGGTAGAATGAGATTTAATGGAATCTCTATGGTCTCTATATGAGCCTCAGATTCCTTTGAATCCTTAATAGGAAACTCCTTCTTGCTTGAAAGACGTCCCAGGAGGTCTTCCTCACTAGGATTTTCGTCCTTCTCCTCCCTTGTGCATTCGGCCATATTGATCACATCAATGGCCTTGCACTCTCCTTTTGGATTCTCTTCTGTATTGCTTGGGAGAATACTTGGAGGAGTTTCAATGACTTTCTTACTCAGCTGGCCCACTTGTGCCTCCAGATTTCTGATGGAGGATCTTATTTCACTCATGAAACTGAAAGTGGCTTTTGACAGATCAGAGACTAAATTTGCTAAATTAGAGGAGCTTTGTTCAGAATTCTCTGTCTGTTGCTGAGAAGATGATGGAAAAGGCTTGTTATTACTGAGCCTATTTCTTCCACCATTATTAAAGCCTTGTTGAGGCTTTTGTTGATCCTTCCATGAGAAATTTGGGTGATTTCTCCATGATGAGTTATATGTGTTTCCATAAGGTTCACCCATGTAATTTACCTCTGCCATTGCAGGGTTCCCAGGATCATAAGCTTCTTCAGAAGCTGCCTCATTAGTACTGTTGGATGCATTTTGCCATCCATTCAGACTTTGAGAAATCATGTTGACTTGCTGAGTCAACACTTTGTTCTGAGCCAATATGGCATTCAGAGCATCAATTTCAAGAACTCCCTTCCTCTGAGGTGTCCCATTATTCACGAAATTCCTCTCAAAAGTGTACATGAATTGGTTATTTGCAACCATGTCAATAAGTTCTTGAGCTTTTGCAGGCGTTTTCTTTAGGTGAATGGATCCACCTGCAGAATGGTCCAGTGACATTTTCGAAAATTCAGATAGACCATAATAGAATATATCTAATATGGTTCATTCTGAAAACATGTCAGATGGACACCTTTTGGTCAGCTGCTTTTATCTTTCCCAAGCTTCATAGAGGGATTCACCATCCTTTTGTTTGAAGGTTTGGACATCCACTCTAAGCTTGCTCAGCTTTTGAGGAGGAAATAATTTATCCAAGAAAGCCGTTACCAGCTTATCCCAGGAGTCCAGGCTATCTTTAGGTTGTGAGTCCAACCATATTCTAGCTTTGTCTCTTACAGCAAAAGGGAAAAGCATGAGCCTGTAGACTTCAGGATCTACTCCATTCGTCTTAACAGTCTCACAAATCTGCAAGAATTTAGTTAAAAACTGGTAAGGATCTTCAGATGGAAGTCCATAAAACTTGCAGTTCTGTTGCATTAAAGCAACTAGTTGAGGTTTAAGCTCAAAATTATTTTCTCCAATGGCAGGAATAGAGATGCTTCTTCCATCAAATTTGGATGTTGGCTTTGTGAAGTCACCAAGCATCCTCCTTGCATTATTATTATTTTCGGCTGCCATCTCCTTCTCTTGTTCGAATATTTCTGAAAGGTCACCTTTAGATTGTTGTAATTTAGCTTCTCTTAGTTTCCTCTTCAGAGTCCTTTCAGGTTCAGGATCAATTTCAACAAGAGTGCCTTTTTTCTTGTTCCTGCTCATATGAAAGAGAAGAAAACAAGAAAAGAAGAGGAATCCTCTATGTCACAGTATAGAGATTCCTTTATGTTAGTAGAAGAAGAAAGGGGAGAAGAGTGAAGAAGAATGGGTTCGGATTTTTAGATGAAGAGAGGTGAAGAGAAGTGTTAGTAAATAAATAATTAAATAGAATAAGAAAAGAGAGGGAGAATTCGAAAATTAATTTTTGAAAAGGAGTTAGTAGTTTTGAAAATTAAAGATAAGATATGATTAAAATTAAAATTTAAAACAATTAAAAAGAATTTTTGAAAAAGGGGTGAGATATTTTCGAAAATTAGAGAGGGAAAAGTAGTTAGGTAGTTTTGAAAAAGATAAGAAACAAACAAAAAGTCAAATAGTTAGTTGAAAAAGATATTAAAATCAAATTTGAAAAGATAAGAAGATAAGATAAGATAAGATATTTTGAAATCAAAATTTAAAAAAGATAAAATTTTGAAAAAGATATGATAAAAAGATATGTTTGAAAAAGATTTAATTTTTAAAATTAAAATTAATTACTTAACTAACAAGTAACAATAAGATATGATTCTAGAATTTAAAGATTGAACCTTTCTTAACAAGAAAGTAACAAACTTCAAATTTTTGAAACAATCACACTAATTGTTAGTGTAATTTCGAAAATATGATATAAAGATAAGAAAAAGATTTTGAAAATAATTTGAAAAAGCTTTTTGAAAATTTTCGAAAAACAAAGATAAAATTGAAAAGATATGATTTTTGAAAAAGATTTTGAAAAGATAAGATTTTTTTAAAAATTGAAAATTTGACTTGACTTGTAAGAAACAACTAATTTTGAAAATTTTTGACTAAGTCAACTCAAATTTTCGAAAATTTTGGATCAAAACACATGATGCATGCAAGAACACTATGAATGTCAAGATGAACAACACCAAGAACACTTTGAAGATCATGATAAACATCAAGAACATATTTTTGAAAAATTTTTTATGCAAAGAAAACATGCAAGACACCAAACTTAGAAATCTTTAATGCATGGACTCTAACAAACAAAAAATGCATATGAAAAACAACAAACAACACAAAACAAGAAAACATCAAGATCAAACAAGAAGACTTACCAAGAACAACTTGAAGATCATAAAGAACACTATGAATGCATGAATTTTCGAAAAATGCAAGAAAAAATTTTTAAAGCATGCAATTGACACCAAACTTAAAAGTTGACTTAAGACTCAAACAAGAAACATAAAATATTTTTGATTTTTATGATTTTATTAATTTTTTTTGGATTTTTATTAATTTTTTCGAAAATAAAGTTTGGAAAAACGAAAAAGAAAAGAAAAATTTCGAAAAAGATTTTTGAAAAAAAATTTTTTTGAAAAGAAAATTACCTAATCTGAGCAAGAAGATGAACCGTCAGTTGTCCATACTCGAACAATCCCTGGCAACGGTGCCAAAAACTTGGTGGACAAAATTGTGATTCATCAATGTTGTATTCTTTGTTTTTGTATGGAATAATTATAATGGCTCTTTACTATGTGTGGACACAACTCCGTTCAACTTGACCAGCAAGTGTACTGGGTCATCCAAGTAATACCTTACGTGAGTAAGGGTCGATCCCACAGAGATTGTTGGTATGAAGCAAGCTATAGTCATCTTGTAAATCCCAGTCAGGTAGAGTCAAATGTAATTGGATTAGATATTTAAAAGATAAATAAAATAAAGGGATAGAAATACTTATGTAAATTAATAGTGGGAATTTCAGATAAGCGTATGGAGATACTGTGCCCTTTCTTTTTCTACTTTCCTACTTCTTCCTTCAATTCTTCTTACTCCTTTCCATGGCAAGCTGTTTGTAGGGCATCACCGTTGTCAATGGCTACATCCCATCCTCTCAGTGAAAAGGTCCAAATGCTCTGTCACAGCACGGCTAATCATCTGTCGGTTCTCAATCAGGTTGGAATAGAATCCCTTGATTCTTTTGCGTCTGTCACTAACGCCCAGCCTTCAGGAGTTTGAAGCTCGTCGCAGTCATTCAATCCCGGAATCCTACTCGGAATACCACAGACAAGGTTAGACTTTCCGGATTCCCATGAATGCCACCATCAATTCTAACTTATACCACGAAGATTCTGATTAAGGAATCCAAGAGATATGCGCCCGGTCTAAGGTAGAACGGAAGTGGTTGTCAGTCACGCGCGTTCATAGGTGAGAATGATGATGAGTGTCACAGATCATCACATTCATCAAATTGAAGTGCAACGAATATCTTAGAATAGGAATAAAGAGAATTGAATAGAAAATAGTAGTAATTGTATTAAAACTCGAGGTATAGCAGAGCTCCACACCCTTAATCTATGGTGTGTAGAAACTCCACCGTTAAAAATACATAAGTGAAAGGTTCAGGCATGGCCGAATGGCCAGCCTCCTAAAACGTGATCAATGGCCTCCTAAGATGAAGAATAAAACAAAACTGAGACCAAAGATGTAACGTGGTCAAAAGACGACTAATACACTAGTAAAAAGTTCTATTTATACTAAACTAGCTACTAGGGTTTACAGAAGTAAGTAATTGATGCATAAATCCACTTCCAGGGCCCACTTGGTGTATGTTTGGGCTGAGCTTGATCTATCCACGAGCTGAGGCTTCTTTTGGAGTTGAACGCCAAGTTGTAACGTGTTTTGGGCGTTCAACTTTGGGTCGTGACGTGTTTCTAGCGTTTGACTCCAGACAGCAACATGGAACTGGCGTTGAGCGCCAGTTTACGTCGTCAATTCCCGAATAAAGTATGGACTATTATATATTTCTGGAAAGCTCTAGATGTCTACTTTCCAAAGCCGTTGAGAGCGTGCCATTTGGAGTTCTGTAGCTCTAGAAAATCCATTTTGAATGCAGGGAGGTCAGAATCCAACAACATCAGCAGTCCTTTGTCAGCCTTGCTTTCAGAGTTTTGCTCAGGTCCCTCCATTTCAGCCAGAATTTACCTAAAATCATAGAAAAATACACAAACTCCTAGTAAAGTCCAGAAATGTGAATTTAACATAAAAACTAATGAAAACATCCCTAAAAGTAACTAGATCATACTAAAAACTACCTAAAAACAATGCCAAAAAGCGTATAAATTATCCGCTCATCAATCCACTTCTTCAAATTTAATGTATTCAACCTTCTCTACTTGTTGCAATTCACACCTTGACTCCTCTTCTTTCACTTAAAGCTCGAAGCTCTCTTTCACTCTACGCTCTTCGGTTGAAAGTAATTCTTCACATCCATTAATGGGAGTGCTTTGATTGCAGGAACATAGTGAGGCTAAGTGGGTTAAGGTTTCGGCTAAGGTAGCCATAATACCATTTTGATGCTTGATTGATTCTTGCTTTTCCTTTCTCGCCTCACTTTGTTCTTAAAGAAAGGAACAAAGAGTATCATCCATAGAGGGTTGTGGTGGAAAAGATGGTTGATTGTGTTAGAGGTAGCAATCATATATGGGAGGTGGTTCATAAAAGTAAGAATATTGAGGTGGTGTATATGGAGGTAATGGTTCAATAAGACCATGAGAGTATTGATATTGGAATGATGGTAGTTTTAAATATGGTTCATATGGCTCGTATGGTTGTTCTTGAGGCACATAAGGTTGGTGATACAGTGATAGAAATGGATTAGAATCATTTGGTGGTGTTTAGTGGTAAGATAGAGCTTGTAAGTATGGTGGTTGAGGGTAATCTGGAGGAAGTAGTTCATAGGCAAATGGTGGTTGATGTAAAGCATAAGGAGACTGATGAGCGGATAATTTATACGCTTTTTGGCATTGTTTTTAGGTAGTTTTTAGTAAGTTCAAGCTACTTTTAGGGATGTTTTCATTAGTTTTTATGTTAAATTCACATTTCTGGACTTTACTATGAGTTTGTGTGTTTTTCTGTGATTTCAGTTAATTTCTGGCTGAAATTGAGAGACTTGAGCAAAACTCTGAAAAAAGGCTGACAAAAGGACTGCTGATGCTGTTGGAATCTGACCTCCCTGCACTCGAAATAGATTTTCTGGAGCTACAGAACTCCAAATGGCACGCTCTCAACGGCGTTGGAAAGACATCTAGAGCTTTCCAGCAATATATAATAGTCCATACTTTATTCAGAAATTGACGACGTAACTTGGCGTTGAACTCCAAGTATATGCTGCTGTCTAGAGTTAAACGCCAGAAAAACGTCATGATCCGGAGTTGAACGCCCAAAACACGTTAGAACTTGGAGTTCAACTCCAAGAAAAGCCTCCGCTCGTGGATAGATCAAGCTCAGCCCAAGCATACACCAAGTGGGCCCCGGAAGTGAATTTATGCATCAATTACTTACTCATGTAAACCCTAGTAGCTAGTTTAGTATAAATAAGACTTTTTACTAATGTATTAGTCATCTTTTGACCACGTTTCATCTCTGGTTTCAGTTTTGTTTTATTCTTCATCTTAGGAGGTCATTGAGCACGTTTGAGGGGGCTAGCCATTCGGCCATGTCTGAACCTTTCACTTATGTATTTTCAACGGTGGAGTTTCTGCACACCATAGATTAAGGGTGTGGAGCTCTGCTGTACCTCAAGTTTCAATACAATTACTATTACTTTTTATTCAATTCTCTTTTATTCTTATTCCAAGATATACGTTGCACTTCAACTTGATGAATGTGATGATCCGTGACACTCATCATCATTCTCACTTATGAACGCGTGTGACTGACAACCACTTCCGTTCTACCTTAGGCCGGGCGCATATCTCTTAGATTTCCCAACAGAATCTTCGTGGTATAAGCTAGATAGATGGTGGCATTCATGGGGATCCGGAAAGTCTAACCTTGTCTGTGGTATTCCGAGTAGGATCCTGGGAATCCGGAAAGTCTAACCTTATTTGTGGTATTCCGAGTATGATTCCGGTATTGAATGACTGTGACGAGCTTCAAACTTCTGAAGGCTGGGCGTTAGTGACAGATGCAAAAGAATCAATGGATTCTACTCCAACCTGATTGAGAACCGACAGATGATTAGCCGTGCTGTGACAGAGCATCTGGACCATTTTCACTGAGAGGATGGGATGTAGCTATCAACAAGGGTGATGCCTCCAGACGATTAGCCGTACAGTGACAGCGCATAGGACCATTTTCCCGAGAGGATTAATAGTAGCCATTAATGATGGTGATGCCCTACATACAGCTTGCCATGGAAAGGAGTAAGAAGGATTGGATGAAAGCAATAAGAAAGTAGAGATTCGAAAGGATTCTAGCATCTCCACACGCCTATCTAAAATTCCCACTATTGATTTACATAAGTATTTCTATCCCTTTTTATTTTCTATTTATTATTAATTTTCGAAACCCATAACCATTTAATCTACCTAATTGAGATTTACAAGGTGACCATAGCTTGCTTCATACCAACAATCTCTGTGGGATCGACCCTTACTCACGTAAGGTATTACTTGGATGACCCAGTACACTTGCTGGTTAAGTTGAACGGAGTTGTGTCCACACCTAGCCAAGAGCCATAATAATGATTCCATACAATAACAAAGAGTACTACATTGATGTGATCACAATTTCGTCCACCAAGTTTTTGTTCGAGTATGGACAACTGACGGTTCATCTTGTTGCTTAGATTAGGTAATTTTCTTTTCAAAAATCTTTTTCCAAATTTTTCTTTTATTTTTCATTTTTCCAAACTTTATTTTCAAAAAAAATTAATAAAAATACAAAAAAATCATAAAATCATAAAAATCAAAAATATTTTGTGTTCTTGTTTGACTCTTGAGTCAATTTTTAAGTTTGGTGTCAATTGCATGCTTTTAAAATTTTTCTTGCATTTTTCGAAAATTCCATGCATTCATAGTGTTCTTCATGATCTTCAAGTTGTTCTTGATAAGTCCTCTTGTTTGATCTTGATGTTTTCTTGTTTTGTGCTGTTTGTTGTTTTTCATATGCATTTTTCGTTTGTTAGAGTCCATGCATTAAAGATTTCTAAGTTTGGTGTCTTGCATGTTTTCTTTGCATCAAAAATTTTTCAAAAATATGTTCTTGATGTTCATCATGATCTTCAAAGTGTTCTTGGTGTTCATCTTGACATTCATAGTGTTCTTGCATGCATAATGTGTTTTGATCTAAAATTTTTATGTTTTGGGTCATGTTTGTGTTTTTCTCTCTCCTCATTAAAAATTCAAAAATAAAAAATATATCTTTCCCTTATTTCCCTCCAAATTTTCGAAATTTTGGGTGGACTTTGTCAAAAATTTTTAAAAATTAGTTCTTTCTTACAAGTCAAGTCAAAATTTCAATTTTAAAAATCTTATCTTTTCAAAAATCTTTTTCAAAAATTATATCTTTTTCATTTTTTTTATTTCTCAAAAATTTCAAAAATCTTTTTCAAAATATTTTCAAAATCTTTTTCTTATCTTTATATCATATTTTCGAAAATTCACTAATAATTAATGTGATTGATTCAAAAAATTGAAGTTTGTTACTTTCTTGTTAAGAAAGGTTCAATCTTTAAGTTCTAGAATCTTATCTTGTAGTTTCTTGTTAGTGAAGTAAATAATTTCAAATTTTTAAATTAAATCTTTTTATCTTTTATCTTATCTTTTTCAAAAACTATATCTTTTTCAAAATTTGATTTCAAAATATCTTATCTAAACTTCTTATCTTCTTATCTTTTCAAATTTGATTTCAAATCTTTTTCAATCAACTAACTAACTTTTTGTTTGTTTCTTATCTTTTTCAAAACCACCTAACTACTTTTCCCTCTTTAATTTTCGAAAATATCTCACCTCTTTTTCAAAAATTCTTTTTGTTCTAAATTTTAATTTTAATTATATCTTATATTTAATTTTCGAAAATTACTAACCCCTTTTTCAAAATTATTTTCGAAATTCTCCCTCTCTTTTCTTATTCTATTTAATTATTTATTTACTAACACTTCTCTTCACCTCTCTTCATCTAAAATTCCGAATCTCCTCTTCTACATTCTTCTCCTCTTTCTTCTTCTACTAACATAAAGGGATCTCTATACTGTGACATAGAGGATTCCTCTTCTTTTCTTGTTTTCTTCTCTTTCATATGAGCAGGAACAGGGAAAAAGGCACTCTTGTTGAAATTGATCCTGAACCTGAAAGGACTCTGAAAAGGAAACTAAGAGAAACTAAATTACAACAATCCAGAAACAACCTTTCAGAAATTTTCGAACAAGAGAAGGAGATGGCAGCCGAAAATAATAATGCAAGGAGAATGCTTGGTGACTTCACAAAGCCAACGTCCAAATTTGATGGAAGAAGCATCTCTATTCCTGCCATTGGAGCAAACAATTTTGAGCTGAAACCTCAGCTAGTTGCCTTAATGCAACAAAACTGCAAGTCCTATGGACTTCCATCTGAAGATCCTTATCAGTTTTTAACTGAGTTCTTGCATATCTGTGAGACTGTAAAGACGAATGGAGTTGATCCTGAAGTCTACAGACTCATGCTTTTCCCTTTTGCTGTAAGAGACAGAGCTAGAATATGGTTGGATTCACAACCTAAGGATAGCCTGGACTCCTGGGATAAGCTGGTCACAGCCTTCTTGGATAAATTCTTTCCTCCTCAAAAGCTGAGCAAGCTGAGAGCGGATGTTCAAACCTTCAAACAAAAAGATGGTGAATCCCTCTATGAAGCTTGGGAAAGATACAAGCAGCTGACCAAAAGATGTCCATCTGACATGTTTTCAGAATGGACCATATTAGATATATTCTATTATGGTCTCTCTGAATTTTCGAAAATGTCATTGGACCATTCTGCAGGTGGATCTATTCACCTAAAGAAAACGCCTGAAGAGGCTCAAGAACTCATTGACATGGTTGCAAACAACCAATTCATGTACACCTCTGAGAGAAATTCCGTGAATAATGGGATACCTCAGAAGAAAGGAGTTCTTGAAATTGATGCTCTGAATGCCATATTGGCTCAGAACAAAGTGTTGACTCAACAGGTCAACATGATCTCTCAAAATCTGAATGGATGGCAACATACATCCAACAGTACTAAAGAGGTAGCTTCTGAAGAAGCTTATGATCCTGAGAACCTTGCCATGGTAGAAGTTAATTACATGGGTGAACCTTATGGAAACACCTATAACTCATCATGGAGAAATCATCCAAATTTCTCATGGAAGGATCAACAAAAGCCTCAACAAGGCTTTAACAATGGTGGACGCAATAGGCTGAGCAATAGCAAGCCTTTTCCATCATCTTCTCAGCAACAGACAGAGAATTCTGAACAAAACACTTCTAATTTAGCCAATCTAGTCTCTGATCTGTCAAAGGCCACTTTCAATTTCATGAGTGAAACAAGATCCTCCATCAGAAATCTGGAGGCACAAGTGGGCCAGCTGAGTAAGAAAGTCATTGAAACTTCTCCCAGTATTCTCCCAAGCAATATAGAATAGAATCCAAAAGGAATCTGAGGCTCATATAGAGACCATAGAGATAATTTATAAGCTTTTTGGCATTGTTTTTAGGTAGTTTTTAGTAAGTTCAAGCTACTTTTAGGGATGTTTTCATTAGTTTTTATGTTAAATTCACATTTCTGGACTTTACTATGAGTTTGTGTGTTTTTCTGTGATTTCAGGTAATTTCTGGCTGAAATTGAGGGACTTGAGCAAAACTCTGAAAAAAGGCTGACAAAAGGACTGCTGATGCTGTTGGAATCTGACCTCCCTGCACTCGAAATGGATTTTCTGGAGCTACAGAACTTCAAATGGCGCGCCCTCAACGGCATTGGAAACTAGACATCCAGAGCTTTCCAGCTATATATAATAGTCCGTACTTTATTTGGAAATTGATGACGTAACTTGGCGTTGAACGCCAAGTACATGCTGCTGTCTAGAGTTAAACGCCAGAAAAACGTCATGATCCGGAGTTGAACGCCCAAAACACGTTATAACTTGGAGTTCAACTCCAAGAAAAGCCTCAGCTCGTGGATAGATCAAGCTCAGCCCAAGCATACACCAAGTGGGCCCCGGAAGTGGATTTATGCATCAATTACTTACTCATGTAAACCCTAGTAGCTAGTTTAGTATAAATAAGACTTTTTACTAATGTATTAGTTGTCTTTTGACCACGTTTCATCTCTGGTCTCAGTTTTGTTTTATTCTTCATCTTAGGAGGCCATTGAGCACGTTTGAGGGGGCTGGCCATTTGGCCATGCCTGAACCTTTCACTTATGTATTTTCAACGGTGGAGTTTCTGCACACCATAGATTAAGGGTGTGGAGCTCTGCTGTACCTCAAGTTTCAATACAATTACTATTACTTTTTATTCAATTCTCTTTTATTCTTATTCCAAGATATATGTTGCACTTCAACTTGATGAATGTGATGATCCGTGACACTCATCATCATTCTCACCTATGAACGTGTGTGACTGACAACCACTTCCGTTCTACCTTAGGCCGGGCGCATATCTCTTAGATTTCCCAACAGAATCTTTGTGGTATAAGCTAGATAGATGGCGGCATTCATGGGGATCCGGAAAGTCTAACCTTGTTTGTGGTATTCCGAGTAGGATCCTGGGAATCCGGAAAGTCTAACCTTGTCTGTGGTATTCCGAGTAGGATTCCGGTATTGAATGACTGTGACGAGCTTCAAACTCCTGAAGGCTGGGCGTTAGTAACAGATGCAAAAGAATCAATAGATTCTACTCCAACCTGATTGAGAACCGACAGATGATTAGCCGTGCTGTGATAGAGCATCTGGACCATTTTCACTGAGAGGATGGGATGTAGCTATCAACAAGGGTGATGACTCCAGACGATTAGCCGTGCAGTGACAGCGCATAGGACCATTTTCCCGAGAGGATTAAAAGTAGCCATTGATGATGGTGATGCCCTACATATAGCTTGCCATGGAAAAGAGTAAGAAGGATTGGATGAAAGCAATAAGAAAGTAGAGATTCGAAAGGATTCTAGCATCTCCACACGCCTATCTGAAATTCCCACTATTGATTTACATAAGTATTTCTATCCCTTTTTATTTTCTATTTATTATTAATTTTCGAAACCCATAACCATTTAATCTGCCTAACTGAGATTTACAAGGTGACCATAGCTTGCTTCATACCAACAATCTCTGTGGGATCGACCCTTACTCACGTAAGGTATTACTTGGATGACCCAGTACACTTGCTGGTTAAGTTGAACGGAGTTGTGTCCACACCTAGCCAAGAGCCATAATAATGATTCCATACAATAACAAAGAGTACTACATTGATGTGATCACAATTTCGTCCACCAGAGACCCACCATATCTATTAGATTGGTAAGTATTATGGGGTGGATTGTGATCATAGTAAACCGGAGGAGGTTGTTCCCATGAAGGTTTTCCATAAGAACGTGGGTCCTCCCGCGATTGATTTCCCAATCCATAATGTGAACCATCATTGAAGTTCTCATTTCCTACAACATAGTTACAACCAAACCTAAAACCAAAAGGATGAGAATTCACAGAGAAAGAAGAAAATATAAACAAAAGCTATTAAGAAACAAAGAAAAAGACACTCCTAACGCTAACAAAAACAAGCAAACAAACAAAAAGTAAACTATTCACATATGCACATATTCACAATAACCAAAATATGACACACATTTGTTAATTCGCCGGCAACGGCGCCAAAAACTTTATGTAGCCAAACGTCGGTTTAGAATTCTGATAAGAAAAATTAGAACGAAGGATAAAGGCATAAGAAAAAGAAGGAGAAAAGACACAATAGAAAAGACACAGCGGAAACATAAAAGGATAGATAAATGTTTGCCTACTAGACCTCTAAGAAACCTATTCTTAGCAACCTAAGTCACCTGAAGAGATTCTCTACTAGACCTTCAAAGAACCTGTCCTTGACAACCTAGATCAGACGGATGAACTTGATGAAACCACCACACAGAATCCCCAGAGTATTGGATCCTTCAATCTTCTTCATGTAACAAGCGAAGCAAATCACTCACCTCACTTAATCACACTAAAAACACATGCATAAAGCACTAAGAAAATTTTATTCATCAAAAGTTATTTAAATAGGTCCATAACAAACTAGTTAAAAGATAAGATAAGTGACGATTGGATTTTTGACGGTTTAGAATTTTACAAATGAAATCTCGTTGCAAGTATAGTTTCTAAACCAACACTAATCCTTTTATACAAAAATTTGTTTGTCACAAGTAACAAACCCCTAAAATCTATAAACCAAAGTATTAAACCTCGGGTCGTTCTCCCTAGGAATTACAATAAAGTGTCTTGTTATTGGTTATGAGTTATTTTTGGGGTTTTGATAAGAAACATGAAAGATAAATGGCGAGAAAGTAAACTAATGGCCAGAAAGGTCTTGGCAAGATTTGGTGGTCAAGGATCTCTATCCTAATCACTAACCACAATATGAGAATTGGCAAGGATTAATCCCACTAAGTCATCCTCTAACTAGTAAAGGAAAGTCAAATGAGCTATATCAATCCTAGTCCATAAGTCCTAACTCTCCACTAATTCAATTAGTGAGAACTAGAGTCAATGGCTTCCAATCATCAATTACTTGGACATTAGTAACTCAAGAGTTCCTAAGTTACCTTTCCAAGCCAAGAACATAAAATTCTACTCTAAAATCCAACCAAGCATTTTATCAAACACTTGGAAGGCATAAAAGGGAAGCATAGTAAATCAACAACAAAAACAACATCTAACAACTATTATTGCAAAGAATTAACAACAACAATCAAAAGAAAATTATTATGAATTACCTTGAATTGAATTGAAAGAAAATGGAAGGAACAATAGTAGATCTACAACAAAATATAGAAGCAACATAAAAGAGATTACAACAAAAGAATAGAAGAAGAATGAAAGTAACAACAAGGAATTGAAATGTAGAAGTAGAAGAAGATGAATGAAAACCTAGATCTAAGAACTAAACCTAATCCTAATCCTAATCCTAGAGAGAAGTGAGAGCTTCTCTCTCTAAAACTAACTCTAAACTAATCCTAATGTGTGTGAAAGATTGAATCTCCCTTTGCTCTTCAATCCTTGGCTTTAAATAGCATTTCTGGCACCAAAGTTGGTTGGGATTGGGCCCCATAACCTGATAAACCACTATTTCATGCTTCATCTTGTGCTCAATTGAGTGGTTTTTATCAACTCTTTACCCATTTATTCATACTAATCGCATGTTTTACATTTTCCTTCCTGATTTTGTGCTATGATTGAAAACATGCTTCTTTGATCTTATATTTGCTTATTATTAATCCTCTCTTTACCATTAGATGCCTTGATATGTTTGTTAAGTGTTTTCAGATATTATAGGTGATGAGCGGATAATTTATACGCTTTTTGGCATTATTTTTAGTATGTTTTTAGTATGTTTTAGTTAGTTTTTATTATATTTTTATTAGTTTTTAGTTAAAATTCACTTTTCTGGACTTTACTATGAGTTTGTGTGCTTTTCTGTGATTTCAGGTATTTTCTAGCTGAAATTGAGGGACCTGAGCAAAAATCTGATTCAGAGGCTGAAAAGGACTGCAGATGCTGTTGGATTCTGACCTCCCTGTACTCGAAGTGGATTTTCTGGAGCTACAGAAGCCCAATTGGCGCGCTTTTAACTACGTTGGAAAGTAGACATCCTGGGCTTTCCAGCAATGTATAATAGTCCATACTTTGCCCGAGATTTGATGGCCCAAACAGGCGTTCCAAGTCAGCTCAAGAATTCTGGCGTAAAACGCCGAAACTGGCACAAATGCTGGCGTTTAACTCCAAGAAAAGTCTCTACACATGAAAGTTTCAATGCTCAGCCCAAGCACACACCAAGTGGACCCGGAAGTGGATTTTTATGTCATTTACTCATTTCTGTAAACCCTAGGCTACTAGTTCTCTACAAATAGGACCTTTTGCTATTGTATTTTAGAATCTTTCAATCTTAGAAGCCTTTTGATCATGTTTTTATGATTGAACCCTCTTTGGGAGGCTGGCCATTCGGCCATGCCTAGACCTTGTTCTTATGTATTTTCAATGGTGGAGTTTCTACACACCATAGATTAAGGTGTGGAGCTCTGTTGTACCTCGAGTATTAATGCTATTACTATTGTTCTTCTATTCAATACAGCTTATTCTTATTCTAAGATATTCATTCACACCCAAGAACTTGATGAATGTGATGATTATGTGACACTCATCATCATTCTCACTTATGAACGAGTGCCTGACGACCACTTCTGTTCTACAAGCAAACAAGGCTTTAATGTTTATCTCTTGGATTCCTTAATCGGAATCTTCGTGGTATAAGCTAGAATTGATGGCGGCATTCAAGAGAATCCGGAAGGTCTAAACCTTGTCTGTGGTATTCTGAGTAGGAATGAAAGATTGAATGACTGTGACGAGCTTCAAACTCCTGAAGGCTGGGCGTTAGTGACAGACGCAAAAGAATCACTGGATTCTATTCCAACCTGATTGAGAACCGACAGATGATTAGCCGTGCTGTGACAGAGCGCGTTGAACATTTTCACTGAGAGGACGGAACTGTAGCCATTGACAACGGTGATGCCCAACATACAGCTTGCCATGGAAAGGAGTAAGAAGGATTGGATGAAGACAGTAGGAAAGCAGAGAGACGGAAGGGACAAAGCATCTCATACGCTTATCTGAAATTCTCACCAATGAATTACATAAGTATCTCTATCTTTATTTTATTTTTTATTCATAAATCATCCATAACCATTTGAATATGCCTGACTAAGATTTACAAGATGACCATAGATTGCTTCATACCAACAATCTCCGTGGGATCGACCCTTACTTGCGTAAGGTTTATTACTTGGACGACCCAGTGCACTTGCTGGTTAGTTGTGCGAAGTTGTGATAAAGAGTTGAGATTGCAATTGAGCGTACCATGTTGATGGCGCCATTGATGATCACAATTTCGTGCACCAAGTTTTTGGCGCCGTTGCCGGGGATTGTTGGAGTTTGGACAACTGACGGTTCATCTTGTTGCTTAGATTAGGTATTTTTCTTCAGAGTTCTTAAGAATGAATTCTAGTGTTTCAAGGTGATGTTCTTATCATCACCAAAGCTAATTGATTCTCATCAATTTAGCTCTTGACTGCAATGTCCTGCTGAAGCTTGGCTAACCATGTCTAATTTCTTTAGACTGAAGCTTTAGACTAACATTGCATGATTCCTGGAATTCTCATTAAAAATTTTGATACCCTTATTTTCTTTTTTTCAATCAATTTTCGAAAAAAATCCAAAAAAATTACAAAATCATTAAAAACCAAAAATATTTTATGCTTCTTGTTTAGTCTAGTGTCTCATTTTAAGTTTGGTGTCAATTGCATGTTTTTGTTCTTCTTGCATTTTTCGAATTCTTTCATGTGTCTTAATTGATCTTCAAGTTATTCTTGATGATTTCCTTGTTCTGATTTTTAAATTCTCTTGTCTTGAGTATTTTGTTGTTTCTCATAAGCATTCTCATATTGTTAGTGTCAGTAGTATACAAACTTCTAAGTTTGGTATCTTGCATGCATTATTTGCATTTTGATTATTCCTCATCATTAAAAAAAATCCAAAAATATTTTAATTTGTGTCTTTTCAAGTCAATAATACAGAGAATTGAAGATTCAGAACATGCAGCAGAGGAATTACACAGAAAAAGCTGGGCGTTCAAAATGCCCAGTGAGAAAGGAAAACTGGCATTTAAACACCAGCCAGGGTGCCTGGCTGGGCGTTTAACGCCCAAAAGGGGTGAGTTTTGGGCGTTAAACGCCAGAATGTATACCATTCTGGGCATTTAATGCTAGGATGGCACAAGAGGGAAGATTTTGTTTTTGATTCAATTTTTTTTTAAGTTTTCAAATTTTTTCAAAATCAAATCTTTTTCAAATCATATCTTTTCAATCATATATTTTCAAAATCAATTTCTTTCCATTTTCAAAAATACTTGCTAACAATTAATGATTTGATTCAACATTTCAAATGTGTTGCCTTTTCTGTTGAGAAAGGTTTAATGTCTGAATCATATCTTTTAAATTTCTTGTTAGCCAAGTCATTAATTTTCAAAATCAAATCTTTTTAAATTGTTTTTCAACTATCTCTTTTCAATCATATCTTTTTAAAACCATAACTTCTAAATCATATTTTCTTAATCACATCTTTTTAAAAATAGTTTTCAATCATATCTTTTTAATTTCTAATTTAAAAAATCTTTTTCAAAAATCACTTGATTTCTTTTCCACTCTTAGTTTTCGAAAATCAATTAGTATTTCTCAAAATATTTTTAAAATATTCTAAATTTATTTTCGAAAATTTCTTCCCTTCTTCTCACATCCTTCTATTTATGGACTAACACTCCCCCTCAATGAACAATTCGAATTCCATCTCTCTTGATAAGTTCGAATTCTTTTACCTCTCCTTCTATTCTTCTTTTCCTCTGATATCTCAAGAAATCTCTATACTGTGACATAGAGGATTCCATATTTTCTTGTTCTCTTCTCTTTCATATGAGCAGGAACAAAGACAAAAGCATTCTTGTTGAAGCTGACCCTGAACCTGAAAGGACCTTGAAGCGAAAGCTAAGAGAAGAAAAAGCACAACTCTCTGTAGAGGACCTAATAGAAATCTTCAAAGAAGAAGAACCCAATGCAGCCGAAAATAACAACAATGCCAACAATGCAAGGAAGGTGCTAGGTGACTTTACTGCACCCACTCCTGACTTCTATGTGAGAAGCATCTCTATCCCTGCCATTGGAGCAAACAACTTTGAGCTTAAGCCTCAATTAGTTTCTCTAATGCAACAGAATTGCAAGTTCCATGGACTTCCATTAGAAGATCCTCATCAGTTTTTAGCTGAGTTCTTGCAAATCTGTGACACTGTCAAGACTAATGGGGTTGACTCTGAGGTCTACAGACTTATGCTATTCCCTTTTGCTGTAAGAGACAGAGCTAGGATATGGTTGGACTCACAACCTAAAGAAAGCCTGAACTCTTGGGAAAAGCTAGTCAATGCCTTCTTGGCAAAGTTCTTTCCACCTCAAAAATTGAGTAAGCTTAGAGTGGAAGTCCAAACCTTCAGACAGAAGAAAGGTGAATCCCTCTATGAAGATTGGGAAAGATACAAACAATTGATCAGAAAGTGTCATTCTGACATACTTTCTGAATGGAGCATCATAGGTATCTTCTATGATGGTCTGTCTGAACTGTCCAAGATGTCATTGGATAGCTCTGCTGGAGGATCTCTTCATCTGAAGAAGACACCTGCAGAAGCTCAAAAACTCATTGAAATGGTTGAAAATAACCAATTCATGTACACTTCTGAAAGGAATCCTGTGAACAATGGGACAAATCAGAAGAAAGGAGTTCTTGAGATTGATACTCTGAATGCCATATTGGCTCAAAACAAAATATTGACTCAGCAAGTCAATATGATTTCTCAAAGTCTGTTTGGAATGCAAGCTGCACCAGGCAGTACTAAGGATGCTTCATCTGAAGAAGAAGCTTATAATCCTAAGAACCCTTCAATGATAGAGGTGAATTACATGGGAGAACCCTATGGAAACACCTATAATCCTTCATGGAAAAATCATCCAAATCTCTCATGGAAGGATCAACAGAGACCTCAACAAGGTTTCAACAACAATAATGGTGGAAGAAACAGGTTTAGCAATGGCAAGCCTTTTCCATCATCTTCTCAGCAACAGACGGATAATTCTAAGCAGAGCCACTCTGACTTAGCAACCATGGTCTCTGATCTAATCAAAACCACTCAAAGTTTCATGACTAAAACAAGGTCCTCCATTAGGAATTTGGAGGCACAAGTGGGACAGCTGAGCAAGAAAATTACTGAACTCCCTCCTAGTACTCTTTCAAGCAATACAAAAGAGAATCCAAAAGGAGAATGCAAGGCCATTAACATGACCCACATGGCCGAACTTGGAGAGGAGGAAGAGGCAGTGATCGCCACTGAGGAAGACCTCAATGGACATCCACTGGCCTCCAATAAGTTCCATAATGAGGAACCATGGGAATCTGAAGCTCACACTAAGACCATAGTGATTCCATTGGATTTACTTTTGCCATTCATGAGCTCTAATGAGTATTCTTCCTCTGAAGAGGACGAATATGTCACTGAAGGGCAAGTTGCTAAATACCTTGGAGCAATCATGAAACTAAATGACAAGTTATTTGGTAATGAGACTTGGGAGAACGAACCTCCTTTGCTCACCAAAGAACTGGATGACTTGTCTAGGCAGAAATTACCTCAAAAGAGACAGGACCCTGGGAAGTTCTCAATACCTTGTACCATAGGCACCATGACCTTTGAGAAGGCCCTATGTGACCTAGGGTCAAGCATAAACCTCATGCCTCTCTCTGTAATGGAGAAACTAGGGATCATTGAGGTGCAAGCTGCAAGAATCTCACTAGAGATGGCAGACAATTCAAGAAAACAAGCTTATGGACTTGTAGAGGATGTTTTGGTGAAGGTTGAAGACCATTACATCCCTGCTGATTTCATAGTCCTAGAGACTGGGAAGTGCATGGATGAATCCATCATCCTTGGCACACCCTTCCTAGCCACAGCAAAGGCTGTGATTGATGTTGACAGAGGAGAATTGATCATTCAAGTGAATGAAGAATCCTTTGTGTTTAAGGCTTAAGGATATCCCTCTGTTACCATGGAGAGAAAGCATGAAGAGCTTCTCTCAAAACAGAGTCAAACAGAGCCCCCACAGTCAAACTCTAAGTTTGGTGTTGGGAGGCCACAACCAACTTCTAATTTTGGTGTTGAACCCCCACATTCAAACTCTAAGTTTGGTGTTGGGAGGTTCCAACATTGCTCTGAACATCTGTGAGGCTCCATGAGAGCCCACTGTCAAGCTACTGACATTAAAGAAGCGTTTGTTGGGAGGCAACCCAATGTTATATTTATCTATTTCCCTTTGTTATTTTATGTTTTCTATAGGTTGATGATCATGGAAAGTCACAAAATCAATTGAAAAAGCAAAAACAGAATGAAAAATAGAAAGAAAAACAGCACACCCTGGAAGAAAACCTTGCTGGCGTTTAAACGCCAATAAGGGTAGCAATTGGGCGTTTAACGCCCAGTCTGGCACCATTCTGGGCGTTTAACGCCAGAAAGGGGCACCAGACTGGCGTTTAACGCCAGAAATGGGCATCAAGCTGGCGTTAAACGCCAGAAATGGGCACCAGCTCGGCGTTTAACGCCAGGATTGGCAGAAGGAGCATTTTTGCTCGCCACTTGGTGCAGGGATGAATTATCCTTGACACCTCAGGATCTGTGGACCCCACAGGATCCCCACCTACCCCACCTCTCTCTCTCTTCTTCTTCTCCATTCACCAATCACCTCAACACCTCTTCCTCAAAAACCCCTCACCTATCAAATCCTACCATTCTCTTCACCACTCACATCTATCCTTCATAAAACCCCACCTACCCTACCATTCAAATTCAAACCACTTTCCCTCCCAAACCCACCCATAATGACCGAACCATACACCCCCTCTCCACTCCTATATAAACCCATCCTTACTCATTCATTTTCACACAACATACACACTACTTCTCCCCTTTGGCCGAATATCAAAGCCACCTCCATCTCCTCTATTTCTTCTTCTCTTATTCTCTTCTTTCTTCTTTTGCTCGAGGACGAGCAAACCTTCTAAGTTTGGTGTGGTAAAAGCATTGCTTTTTGTTTTTCCATAACCATTTATGGCATCTAAGGCCGGAGAAACTGATGATTGGATTTTTGACGGTTTAGAATTTCACTAATAAAATCTCGTTGTAAAGTATAGTTTCTAAACCAAACAATAATCCTTTCATACAAAAAGTTGTTTGTCACTAGTACAAACCCCTAAAATTTATAAACCGAAGTATTCAAACCTCGGGTCGTTCTCCCTAGGAATTACAATAAAGTGTCTTGTTATTGATTATGAGTTATTTTGGGGTTTTGGGTAAGAGACATGAAAGTAAATGACAATGAAAATAAACTAACAACTAACAAAGCTCTTGGCAAGATGTGAGAACTAGAAATCCTATCCTAGTTACCTTTCTCAATTGTGATGAGAATTGTTCATTGCTACCACTTAGTTAACCTCTAACTATGGAGGGAAGTCAAGTGGATGAATCAATTTGATTCCTCAAGTCCTAATCAACTCCTAAAGGAAAGACTAGCTTTAGAGGCATTCAAATCAATTAGCAACTTCTAATTATCAATCAACAAAGGAATTAGATAACTCAAGAGTCACTAATTACTCTCCCTAGGCCAAGAGGAACAAAACCTACACTATATCTAAAGGAGACATTTCATCAAACACATAGAGTGCAATACAAGTAAACATTATTAAATGCAAGAATTAAAGGAATCTACAATTACAAAAACAAGAGATCAACAATAGAAAAGCAATGAAGAACAATTATTATGAATTACCTCTTATTGAATTGAAAGAAAATGGAAGTAGCAATAGTAGATCTACAACAAAATATAAGAACAATATAAAGGAAATTACAACAAAGGAGTAGAAGAATGATGAATGTAACAACAATGAATTGGGAAGTAGAAGTAGAAGGAAACTAAGGTAAAAACCTAGATCTAAGAACTAAACCTAATCCTAATTCTAGAGAGAAGTGAGAGCTTCTCTCTCTAAAACTCTAAACTAATCCTAAGTATATTCTATATTCTAGACTTAGATGATTGATTCCCCCATTAATTAATCCTTTTATTCCTTTCCCTTAGCAATTGGCGCCAAAAATGGGTTTAGAAACCCTCTCAAATCGCCAGGCACGTGTTGCGTTAATGAGGTCATGTGCTGTCATCGATGTGTGCGCGCACGGTACGCGTGCGCGTCCCTGGCCTGTTTCGCAATGTGCGCGCGAGCGCCTTGTGCACGTGCGCGTGCATGGCCTAGATCAATTTCTTTGGCTTTTGTGCTTCTCTCTACTTGCATGCTTTCTTCCTTGCTCCTTTGATCCATGCCTAACCTATTTCATCTTGAGATTACTAGCAAACACATCAAGGCATCTTATGGAATCAAAGAGGAACTAGAATTCATCAAAATAAGGCTTAAAAAGCATGTTTTTACAATTAAGCACAAATACGGGAGAGATTACAAAACCATGCCAATTCATAGGTTAAATGCGAGAAAAGGTTATCAAAATACCCTAAATTCAATACTAGATGAACCCTAAAAATGGGGTTTATCAACCTCCCCACACTTAAACCTTAGCATGTCCTCATGCTAAAATAAGAAGGAACTAAGGGGTATGACATTTATTGAATGCAACTAAACTATATGAATCCTATCTAAATGCAATTATCTAAGCAAATGGAAATGCTTAGTTCAAACAAGTCAATTCCCAAGAGAGCATGTGTAAGCACAAGAGCTAGGCAATAGGAATTAAGTCCAAACCACAATTGTATTGAATTATCAAAAAGAGTTCAAGCTTGCAAGAATATATATAATATGGGTGAGCACATGTGATTGAATTTTTGAACCCTCACCGGATGTGTATCCGCTCTATTCACTCAAGTGTTTAAGGGTTAATCCACTCAATTCTCTTCTAATCATACTTTCCAAAATTTGATTTTCTTCTAACAATCAACACTTATTTAATGCATGCATACATTCATCATGAGGTCTTTCATTTAGGTTGTAATGGGGTTAGGGTCAAGGTAGGATCATTTATGGTTAAGTGGACTAAGATTTGAATCTTTGATTAGCCTAGACTCTCCCACCTAACTATATAATGACCTATACAAGTTCAAACTATTCTAACTACCCATTTTTCACTTTTGTTCTTACATATTCATGCATTCTATTTTTTTTTGTTCATAACACTTATGCATTGATTCCTTTTTATTGAACTTCACCTTGGGGCATTTTGTCCCCTTTTTAATATTTTTCTTCCTCTTTCTTTCTTTTTCTATTATTATATATTTTTTTTCTTATTCTATTCTTTTGTTTTTTCTCATTTTCACTTCTATTTCTTTTTTTCCTTTCATTGTTTTTCTTTCTTTCAAACTATACATAAGAACATCAATGCATAAGGTCTATACCTTTAATCAATACATGAGTATGTACCCAATTCCTAAACATGAAAGTGTACTACCCTTTTTATCCCATCCAATATTCCCAAGCCTCACCAACTTTGAATAATAAACACTCTCACTAGCCTAGGCTAATCAAAGATCCAAATTAAGAACATTTATTGTTTTCCGCTTTAAGGCTTGTAATGTGCTAAAATTAAGAACAAGTGGGTTAAGCGTAGGCTCAAAATTGGCTAACAATGGAATATATAAGGTTGGCTATTTGGATAAGTGAGCTAATGAAATGATGGCCTCAATCATATAAATGCATAAATACGAGAAATAAATGGACATATAGAATCAAGCAAATCAAGGGTCATAATCATAGAAAGAGAACAATTTCACACAAGAATGGAAGATAAGTGGTTATAAAATGTAACCACATCAATAGGCTCAAGTCTCACAAGCTTGTGTTCTCAATTCAACACATGCTTCACAAAGTATGAAATTCAAGCAAGTTTCACCAAAAATTTTCTTTCAATCAATTGGGTTAATGCCCTATAATTAAACTTCTTGAAAAATCTCAATGTTTGACTAAGCATTGTTGTGATTGAAAAATCCAAAAATTTCCTTAGTTACCCTTTCCTTTTGCTTAAAACCAATTTCTTATGCAAAAAGGGAGACTAAGTTTTTGCAATTCAAAGTATGATTTCTAATCACAACCACAAACTAAAAAGAAAGATATGCAAAAATGTATAAAGAAAAATCCAACTAAAAGTATGAAATCTAAAGATATCCACAAGCATCAAAAGCATCAAAATATCTAAAATCCAAAATAAGCAGTAAAGGTGTCCAAAATAAACTCAAAATGCATCAAAATATATACAATAGGTATGCAAAATAAGATAACCAGGAGAGTAGCTGAAAAGTTCACCGGTCCCCAAATAATGCTACCGGTGCCCTCCCCACACTTAAGATCAAGCATCGTCTTCGATGCTAAACCGGAGGATCAGTGGGAGGTACAACGGTAGGCTCTGGCTCAGGCTGTGGCTGTGGGACCGGCTCCGCATGAGTCTGAGCTGTCTCTGTGGTGTCTGGGGCATCTGGAGGAGTAGCCTGCTGAGTCGGTGCCCCCGCATCCTCCTCTTGATGATCTTGCTCATCGGAGGCCGGAGAATCGGGAAGCGGAGGTAACTCAGCACCCAGAGAAATAAGCGCCTGGTCCATCCGATCTAATCGGCGTCTGACATGGAGTCTCTCTCGCTCTAAAAATCGGAATAGACGCTGGACCAGTAAGTAGGTGGGCTCAGGTGCTGCAGGTGGAACTGTCGATGATGAGGGGGCTGCTGTAGTAGAGGAGGATGGTGCTGCTGTAGGGGCTGACTGTCCGGCTGTCCCCACTACCGCTCTAGCCCTGGAACGGTGTCTAGCGGGCGGCCTCTCATGTACCCAACCACCCCAAGGAATGGTAACCTCTCTATCATCTGCATCAGGCGGTGGTGGTAACACATTGTCATCTGACCAAGGGACCTCGGCTAGGGCAGCCATACTCGTGACTAAAGTAGGAAATGGAAGTAGACCACGAATATGCGCCCGCCACATGCACTGCCGGATGAGCCGAGGAAAATAGACATCCTTCCCCTCCATGACACACCCAATCAGCAGAAGCATCTCCATGGGGATCTTAGAGAAGTGGGTGGTAGGCAAGACGTAGTGGGCAAAGATCATCTGCCAAGTCCTGGCCTCTCTAGTCAAGTGAGCAAATAGCATCCCCTTAGGCTTGGTATTGTTTGCATCCATAACCCATGTAGCCTCCGGTAACCCAATGACGCTCCTAAGTGCCTCAGAATCAAAAGTCATGCTGTGTGTGGCCAACTCGGCCTGCTGATGAGCGCAAGTGCCATCAGGAATATGGCGGCACTGCAAAGCCTCCTCTATGGCCGTCTCGGTGATCATGATCTCTCTACCCCTCAACTGAACCGAATCCAAAGTCGGACGGAAGAAATTGCAGTAAAATTCCTTCACCCAAGATATGTTGATATCCCCCAAATCTCGGTCAACAAAGTCTATACCCAACTCAAGGATCCGACTAGTAATGGACCGTCGGACATCATTGGGGAGAACAAGCTTCTTCTCGGTGTTCAGTTTTGTTGTCCGGTACTTAGAAAATCGAAGCTCACAGTAGATATTGGGGAACTTAGTCGGGTCAGTAGAAGGTAACAGCTAAGTTTCCTTTTCTTCGTCATTTAGAGGATTCTTAGCATAGTTCTTGTAGATGGAGGGAATAGAGGGTGTAGAGTGCTTTCTTTTCTTGGAAGAGGTGGCAATAGCCTTTCCTTTATCCGACATCCTGAAAAAGAAATATAATGGAATATAAGCAATAAAGCATGTAGCACAAAGCAAAGTAAGCATATTCAGGAGGTAAAATGGAGGAGAAGCAAACATGATGTGAATGGGACTTGAAATATGGCCAACAAATAAGAACAGAAAACACAGCCATATCCCAAAATTCAATGCTCACTAAATGACCAAAATTCATAAAGAATAAGCATGTTCATCATCAATACCCAAAGAATGGTTAAAAGAGTTAAAATGCAAGTTGGGAAGGAAAAGGGTAGTGAGTTAGAAAAATTGGAGTTAAAAATTAGTAGCATGATGAGAAATGAACATTTCAAACATACAAATCATGGTCACAACATATCATGCAAATCCCGGAACTCGAAAATAACGAAAGGTAGCCCAAATTCGTAATAGAGAGCAAAATGAAATTAAATTTTTTCGAAAATTGGGCAGCATTTCGGCTTAAAATTGGACGTTCCCGGATTGCAAAATGGCACAAACAATCATGATTACAATATCATTTATTCGAAGCAACACAAGATAGCATCCAGGAAACACAGAATATACACAGAGCAACTCAAACATGGCACTTATCAAACAAATGAGCAAGTAGGACATAAACACAAACGGAGCACTTATCAGGCCTAGAATCCTCCATCCAGGCCTAGCTACCTAACAGCAGATATTTCTATCTTATCCTAACATGCAACAATTGAATTCAAATTAACTAACAGAAAATTACAAAGGCTAACAAGACAGTTAAAAACAAGAACCTGGGAGCGGCTAAATAATGGTGAATGGACAAGAGAAATGGGCTTGACCGAAAATGGACGGGGGCAGAAACTGTGAGCGCAGAGGCAGAAGCCGCGCCGCCGTGGGCGGTGGCGGAGAAGATAGTTGCCGCGGTGGTTGAAGTTCGACCGAGGAGGAGAGAGTGAGTGGATGGAAGAGAGAGAGAACGAAGTGAATGGAGGAGAGAGAGAGGGTTAATGGTGAACGATGGCGGCCGCGGTGGTGGCGGCGACGGTGGTTGCAGCGGCGGTTATGGGAGAGGAGAGGAGGAATGGAGGTTGGGGAAGAAGAAAGGGGGCGCGGCTGCGTGACACTCTTCGCGTGTTAGGGTTATCCCCTTTTTTGGATCGACGCGGGCGCGCACCTTGCGCGTCCGCGTACATTGAAAAAATAGGAATCCACGCGTGAGCGTACAGTGCGCTCTAGCGTGGATTGGCAGATTTATGCAAGGGCGCGTGCGCGTACAGTGCGCGCACGCATACATGGGGTTGGGCCTGAGGCTTAGAGTGGGCTTGACGCACGCCCAACTCTCGGGGCAAAGGCCTAGAGTGGCGGCAGCACGTAAGGGTGCGCGCGCGTACAGCGCGCGTCTGCGCACATTGGTAATATGTGATAAGGCGCGCTAGCGTGATGCGTGCACTCGCGTCTGTTCTTCCTCTGGCATACAAGCGCACACGCGGCAACTGCGCGTCCGCGCGAATCGAGTTGGGCCAGCGGCTTAAAGTTGGCCCAGAGCCGGCTCAACTCTTTGGGGCTTGGCTCAAAAACTTGCGGCAGCAAATCGACGCGGACGCGGTAGGTGTGCGCCCGCGTGAACTTCCATGATCTCATAATCGGCGCGCACGCACGTAGTGTGTGTTCGCATGGGTCATGTTGGGCTCAGGGCATAATGTTTGCCCAAGAGAGGCCCAACTCTCGGGTACGTGGGTGATGATGTATCAGCTCAGGGACGCGTGCGCGTACATGGTGCGCGCGCATCCACTCCCCTTTTTTTTTATGAGAGAAATATGCTGAAGTGCTCCCCATACTATTCACAACTCTTTATGCATCTACTTACTAAACACAAGAATGCAATTCACAAAAATACAATATGATGTTATGCATCTACTACTAAACACAACATACATGTGACTAAGCTAACAATTGAGTTGTACAAACAAATTTAGGTGAAACATCTACCTACAATGGTAACTCAAGTCACTTATTAAGCCAATTTAAAAGAAAGTGGAAGGAGTTTACCATGGTGGGGTGTCTCCCACCTAGCACTTTTAGTTTAAGTCCTTAAGTTGGACATTTTGAGATGCTTGTTGTCATGGTGGCTTATGCTTGTGCTCATCCTTGAATTTCCAAGGATCCATGCTTCTCAATTGGTTGACAGAATTTCCAACCATCTTCATCAAGCTTGGGCAAAGTTCTACCCAAGATATGAGTTCCCTTAGTTGGTCTTCACAAAGCGAGTCGGGATCCCATATCTTATCTTCACACCCGTCCGTTAGTTGAGTTTCATGATTTTGTCGGATGGGTGGTTGACATAAGGGTGATTGACACATAGAATTCTCTTTATTCCGCCAATGCTTCCTTCTAAGCCCATATATGGTAATTTCTGTACCATCCCCATTCATACACCGTAGAGTCTTGGCCTTTATGATTTTTATACCGAAATTCCAACCACTACACAACTCTTTCCTATTCTTAATTCCACAAAGAGCTCAAAGTTGACCATCATTTTCAATTAAACCATATTCAAGTGAGAAAGTAAAGCTTAGGGATGAGAGTTTTACCCACTTGAAAGTTGATTTCGGGAGGGGGACATCCCCACACTTAGACAATGCAAGGTCTACTTCTTTAGGCTCTTCTTTGGTTGTTTCCACCTCTTTACAAACAACCTTATCCCCTTTTTCGCTTGGCTTGGTGTCGTCTTCAAGAACTTCATCTTGGGCAATGGGAGGTGATTCAATTTGGGATAGGAATTCATTGATGAATGAATCCATCTTTCGATTAACCTCCTCATATTCTTCAATTTCAATATATACCATGCCATTTCCGTCTTCCTTGGGAGGTTGTGCACACTCTTTTATAATTTTAACTTCATGTCCAAGGGAAGAGGATTCCATTGTAGAGAGAAATTCATCCATGATTGAATCCATCTCTTGATAAGCTTCTTCCAAATCTCCAACGATGGTATGCCTTGGAGGTTGCGCACCCTCCTTAACATCAATGTCAAGCTTCTTGGAAGAGTACTCCATGATGCTACATTCCCATGGACTTTCAACATCTCCCAAATCTTCAACCACTTCTCCCTTTTCTTCAATGATCATTGGCTCCTCCAATTGTTCCAACACAAAATTTGCCTCCTCCTTCTCCACCGTATTGCCCGATTTCTCCTTCTTACTTTGCTCTTCTTTTGACTTTTCACATGTGGTCACGGAATTACCTTGAGTCTTCAAACATTGATGGGCTAAAGTGTGCACCACCTTGGTCAAATTGGTCACAAACTCAAGTGTATCCCGCTTCATGGCTTCTTGTCCTTGGAGTAACAAAGTGAGAGGGTCGTCTATTGGAGCTTGGGGTGAGTAGGAGGGTTCATTATTTTGGGAGGATGGTTCATGGTAGGAAGGTGGTTCTTCTTGGTAAGGTTGTGGAGATTGTGTGTATTAAGGTGGTTCTTGGGAGTAATCTTGATAGGGTTGTGGTGGTTCTAAGGGTTCTTGCTCATAATGGTCACAAGAGTATGGTATGGGGGTTTGGTCATATGATGGATATGGATCATAGGGCGGTGTTTGGTAATGAAAGGCTTGTGAGAATGGTTGAGGTTCATGTTGAGGATAGGATTCATAGGCATATGATGGTGGTTGTTGAGTGTCACAAAAAGAATCATCATAGCCGTTAAATTGGCATGCATTAGGATGGAAATTATACCTATAAGTATCCGGAGGTTGTTGCCAATAGGAGTGATCAATTCCTTGAGGTTCCTCCCATCTTTGTTGGTTCCATCCATAATGAGTGTCATCATTGAGGTGCACATTTCCTACAACAAATCTAGAACCAAACTCAAAGCCATAGGGAGAATTCATTATGGAAAGACAAAATAAAACTAACAAAATCTAGTAAACAAGCAAAAGACAAGCTATTTACAATATTCACATATGTACAATAACCAATAACATAACACCATTGCAAATCCCCGGCAACGGCGCCATTTTGATGATTGGATTTTTGACGGTTTAGAATTTCACTAATAAAATCTCGTTGTAAAGTATAGTTTCTAAACCAAACAATAATCCTTTCATACAAAAAGTTGTTTGTCACTAGTACAAACCCCTAAAATTTATAAATCGAAGTATTCAAACCTCGGGTCGTTCTCCCTAGGAATTACAATAAAGTGTCTTGTTATTGATTATGAGTTATTTTGGGGTTTTGGGTAAGAGGCATGAAAGTAAATGACAATGAAAATAAACTAACAACTAACAAAGCTCTTGGCAAGATGTGAGAACTAGAAATCCTATCCTAGTTACCTTTCTCAATTGTGATGAGAATTGTTCATTGCTACCACTTAGTTAACCTCTAACTATGGAGGGAAGTCAAGTGGATGAATCAATTTGATTCCTCAAGTCCTAATCAACTCCTAAAGGAAAGACTAGCTTTAGAGGTATTCAAATCAATTAGCAACTTCTAATTATCAATCAACAAAGGAATTAGATAACTCAAGAGTCACTAATTACTCTCCCTAGGCCAAGAGGAACAAAACCTACACTATATCTAAAGGAGACATTTCATCAAACACATAGAGTGCAATACAAGTAAACATTATTAAATGCAAGAATTAAAGGAATCTACAACTACAAAAACAAGAGATCAACAATAGAAAAGCAATGAAGAACAATTATTATGAATTACCTCTTATTGAATTGAAAAAAAATGGAAGTAGCAATAGTAGATCTACAACAAAATATAAGAACAATATAAAGGAAATTACAACAAAGGAGTAGAAGAATGATGAATGTAACAATAATGAATTGGGAAGTAGAAGTAGAAGGAAACTAAGGTAAAAACCTAGATCTAAGAACTAAACCTAATCCTAATTCTAGAGAGAAGTGAGAGCTTCTCACTCTAAAACTCTAAACTAATCCTAAGTATATTCTATATTCTAGACTTAGATGATTGATTCCCCCATTAATTAATCCTTTTATTCCTTTCCCTTAACAATTGGCGCCAAAAATGGGTTCAGAAATCCTCTCAAATCGCCAGGCACGTGTTGCATTAATGAGGTCATGTGTTGTCATCGACGTGTGCGCACACGGTACGCGTGCGCGTCCCTGGCCTGTTTCGCAATGTGCGCGCGAGGGCCTTGTGCGCGTGCGCGTGCATGGCCTAGATCAATTTCTTTGGCTTTTGTGCTTCTCTCTACTTGCATGCTTTCTTCCTTGCTCCCTTGATCCATGCCTAACCTATTTCATCCTGAGATTACTAGCAAACACATCAAGGCATCTTATGGAATCAAAGAGGAACTAGAATTCATCAAAATAAGGCTAAAAAAGCATGTTTTTACAATTAAGCACAAATACGGGAGAGATTACAAAACCATGCCAATTCATAGGTTAAATGCGAGAAAAGGTTATCAAAATACCCTAAATTCAATACTAGATGAACCCTAAAAATGGGGTTTATCAGAAACCTCTAGAAAGAGGAAAGGGAAGTCAAAAGCTTCCACCTCCGAGTCATGGGAGATGGAGAGATTCATCTCAAGGGTGCATCAAGACCACTTCTATGAAGTTGTGGCCATGAAGAAGGTGATCCCCGAGGTCCCTTTCAAACTCAAAAAGAGTGAATATCTGGAGATCTGACATGAGATTCAAAGAAAAGGTTGGGAAGTTCTTACCAACCCCATTCAACAAGTCGGAATCTTAATAGTTCAAGAGTTCTATGCCAATGCATGGATCACCATGAACCATGATCAAAGTGTGAACCCGGACCCTAAGAATTGGCTTACAATTGTTCGGGGGAAATGCTTAGATTTTAGTCCGGAAAATATAAGGTTGGCATTCAACTTGCCCATGATGCAAGGAGATGAACACCCTTGCACTAGAAGGGTCAACTTTGATCAAAGGTTAGACCAAGTCCTCATAGACATTTGTGAAGAGGGCGCTCAATGGAAGAGAGATTCAAGAGGGAAGCCGGTTCAACTGAGAAGGCATGACCTCAAGCCCGTGGCTAGGGGATGGTTGGAGTTTATCCAACGCTCAATCATTCCCACTAGCAACAGGTCCGAAGTTACTATAGACCGGGCTATCATGATTCATAGCATCATGATTGGAGAGGAAGTAGAAGTTCATGAGGTTATAGCCCAAGAACTTTATAAGGTGGCGGACAAGTCCTCTACCTTGGCAAGGTTAGCCTTTCCTCATCTCATTTGTCACCTCTGTTATTCAGTTGGAATTGACATAGAGGGAGACATCCTCATTGATGAAGACAAGCCCATCACTAAGAAAAGGATGGAGCAAACAAGAGATCCCACTCATCATAAAATCCCTGAGATGCCTCAAGGGATGCACTTTCCTCCACAAAACTATTGGGAGCAAATCAACACCTCCCTAGGAGAATTGAATTCCAACATGGGACAACTAAGGGTGGAGCACCAAGAACATTCCATCCTCCTCCATGAAATTAGAGAAGATCAAAGAATCATGAGAGAGGAACAACAAAGGCAAGGAAGAGACATTGAGGAGCTCAAGCACTCCATAAGATCTTCAAGAGGAAGAACAAGCCGCCATCACTAAGGTGGACCCGTTCTTTAATCTCCTTGTTCTTTATTTTTCTGTTTTTTTCCGAAAAATCATGCTTATGTTTATCTAGGTTTGTGTCTTATGATCATTAGTGTCTAAGTGTCTATGCCTTAAAGTTATGAATGTCCTATGAATCCATCACCTTTCTTGAATGAAAAATGTTCTTAATCGAAAAAGAGAAGAATTGCATGAATTTTAAATTTTATAACAGTTTAATTAGTTTGATGTGGTGGCAATGCCTTTTATTTCTGAATGTATGCTTGAACAGTGCATATATCTTTTGAATTTGTTGTTCATGAATGTTGGCTCTTAAAAGAATGATGAAAAAGGAGACATGTTACTGACGATTTGAAAAATCATAAAAATGATTCTTGAAGCAAGAAAAAGCAATGAATTCAAAAAAAATAATGAAGTCGTGATCCAAGGCAAAAAGAGTGTGCTTAAGAACCCTGGACACCTCTAATTGGGGACTCTAGCAAAGCTGAGTCACAATCTGAAAAGGTTCACCCAGTTATGTGTCTGTGGCATGTATATATCCGGTGGTAATACTGGAAGACAGAGTGCTTTGGGCCACAGCCAAGACTCATAAAGTAGCTGTGTTCAAGAATCATCATACTTAACTAGGAGAATCAATAACACTATCTGGATTCTGAGTTCCTATAGAAGCCAATCATTCTGAATTTCAAAGGATAGAGTAAGATGCCAAAACTGTTCAGAGGCAAAAAGCTAAAAGCCCCGCTCATCTAATTAATACTGATCTTCATAGATGTTTTTGGAATTCATTGCATATTCTCTTCTTTTTATCTTATTTGATTTTCAGTTGCTTGGGGACAAGCAACAATTTAAGTTTGGTGTTGTGATGAGCGGATAATTTATACGCTTTTTGGCATTGTTTTTAGTATGTTTTTAGTATGTTTTAGTTAGTTTTTATTATATTTTTATTAGTTTTTAGTTAAAATTCACTTTTCTAGACTTTACTATGAGTTTGTGTGTTTTTCTATGATTTTAGGTATTTTCTGGCTGAAATTGAGGGACCTGAGCAAAAATCTGATTCAGAGGCTGAAAAGGACTGCAGATGCTGTTGGATTCTGACCTCTCTGCACTCGAAGTGGATTTTCTGGAGCTACAGAAGCCTAATTGGCGCGCTTTCAACTGCGTTGGAATGCAGACATCCTGGGCTTTCCAGCAATGTATAATAGTCCATACTTTGCCCGAGATTTGATGGCCCAAACAGGCATTCCAAGTCAGCTCAAGAATTCTGGCGTAAAACGCCGGAACTGGCACAAGAATGGGAGTTAAACGCCCAAACTGGCACAAAAGCTGGCGTTTAACTCCAAGAAAAGTCTCTACACATGAAAGCTTCAATGCTCAGCCCAAGCACACATCAAGTGGGCCCGGAAGTGGATTTTTATGTCATTTACTCATTTCTGTAAACCCTAGGCTACTAGTTATCTACAAATAGGACCTTTTGCTATTGTATTTTAGAATCTTTCAATCTTAGAAGCCTTTTGATCATGTTTTTATGATTGAACCCTCTTTGGGAGGCTGGCCATTCGGCCATGCCTAGACGCTGTTCTTATGTATTTTCAACGGTGGAGTTTCTACACACCATAGATTAAGGTGTGGAGCTCTGCTGTACCTCGAGTATTAATGCTATTACTATTGTTCTTCTATTCAATACAGCTTATTCTTGTTCTGAGATATTCATTTGCACCCAAGAACTTGATGAATGTGATGATTATGTGACACTCATCATCATTCTCACTTATGAACGAGTGCCTGACAACCACTTCTGTTCTACAAGCAAACAAGGATTGAATGTTTATCTCTTGGATTCCTTAATCAGAATCTTCGTGGTATAAGCTAGAATTGATGGCGACATTCAAGAGAATCCGGAAGGTCTAAACCTTGTCTGTGGTATTCTGAGTAGGATTCAAGGATTGAATGACTGTGACGAGCTTCAAACTCCTGAAGGCTGGGCGTTAGTGACAGACGCAAAAGAATCACTGGATTCTATTCCAACCTGATTGAGAACCGACAGATGATTAGCCGTGCTGTGAGAGAGCGCGTTGAACATTTTCACTGAGAGGACAGGACTGTAGCCATTGACAACAGTGATGCCCAACATACAGCTTGCCATGGAAAGGAGTAAGAAGGATTGGATGAAAACAGTAGGAAAGTAGAGAGACGGAAGGGACAAAGCATCTCATACGCTTATCTGAAATTCTCACCAATGAATTACATAAGTATCTCTATCTTTATTTTATGTTTTATTCATAAATCATCCATAACCATTTAAATCTGCCTGACTGAGATTTACAAGATGACCATAGCTTGCTTCATACCAACAATCTCCGTGGGATCGACCCTTACTCGCGTAAGGTTTATTACTTGGACGACCCAGTGCACTTGCTGGTTAGTTGTGCGAAGTTGTGATAAAGAGTTGAGATTGCAATTGAGCATACCATGTTAATGGAAAGAAAGCATGCAAAAGTGGAAGGAATACAAGAAGTTGAAGAAGTTGTTAAGCTGCCTAGCCTGACCTCTTCGCACTCAAACGGCTATAACTTTAGCTACAGATATCCAAACGATGTGGTTTCAGTTGCGTTCAAAAGCTAACGTCCGGGGCTTCGATTTGATATACAATATGCCATAGTTGCCCTGACGATAGGCGACGCGAACACGTGATCCTGCGGACGCGTAGCATCTGCAAACTTTAATCCGCGCGGCCGCGTGGGCGACTCCTCCACGTCACTTGGCCGCGACCTATACGGACTAGAAAGCGCTGGAAGTGACTTCTGAGCTGTTTCTGACCCAGTTTTCGGTCCAAAGAACACAGATTAGAGGCTATAAAGTGGGAGAATGCATCCATTCATAATCATGCTCTCATAATTCACTTTTTAGGTTTTAGATGTAGTTTTTAGAGAGAGAGGTTCTCTCCTCTCTCTTAGGATTTAGGTAGAGTTTTCAGAAATTAGGATTTAGGACTTCTCTTAGTTTTAGGAGTGACTCTCGATCCCAGGTTCAATGTTCTTTGTATTTATTTATTTTCAATGTTCCATGTTTGGATTGATTTTCTTATTTAAATATAATTTGAGGTATTTTCAGATCTATGATTTGTGTCTTTTATTTATATAAATAATTTGGATTTTTCTGTTACCCTTTTGGCTTTGGTTGAGTAATTGGTGACGCTTGAGCTGTCAAATAAAGCAGTGGTTGAAATTGGGAGTTGCTAATTAATTTGAGTTCCAATAACTCTAGCCTTTCCAAAGGAAAGACTAGGACTTTAGGTATCAAATTAATTAGTCCACTTGACCTTCCTTTGTTTAGTAAAGGTTAACTAAGTAGGATTAAAATCCAATTCTCATCACAATTGATAAGGATAGGACTTCCAGTTCTTATACCTTGCCAAGAGTTTATTTTACAGTTATTTATTTATTTTTATTGCTTTAAAAATATACTTGTGCCCATTGCCCAAATTCCAAAAACCCCAATTTTATCTTTTTCATAGCCACTAATAAGAACATACCTCCCTGAAATTCCTTGAGAAGACGACCCGAGGTTTAAATACTCGGTTATCAATTTTAAAGGGGTTTGTTACTTGTGACAACCAAAATGTTTGCACAAAGGGATTTCTGTTAGTTTAGATGCTATATCTACAACGCGAATATTTTTATAAATTCTTTACTAGCAAAAATCCTAACGTCAAAATGGCGCTGTTGCCGGGGAATTGCAAACGTGTGCCTTATTATTGGTTATTGTAAATATTTTTCAAAAAAAAAATTTTCCTCTTTTGTTAATTTTTGTTTTTATTATCTCTCACTACTATGAACTCTCACCCCATTGGCTATGAGTCTGGTTATAATTATGTTGCAGGAAGAGGAGATTATAATGACAACATGCACCATGGTTGGAACAATCAAAGATGGGAGGAACCACAAGGATTTGATCGATCCTCATGGCAACAACCACCTCCAATGGACTATCAACAACCATTCTATGATGCATATCAAGGCAATGGCTATGGTGAGCACTCTTTGGACTACCAACAAGACCCACCATATGCCTATGAACCCCCTCCTCCTCAATATAATTTTGAACCACCATACTCACAAGCCCCTTTTCACCATTCACTTCCATATGACCCTAACCCGTATCCACCATACCAACCACCTTATGAGCCAAATGAACCATACACAGAACCACCCCCATTCCAACACAACTACTCTCATGAACCACCACCTCAATATTCATCATCTCCATATCATTATCAAGATGAACCACCTTCCTATTATGAACCCTCTCTCCCAACCAATGAGCCCTCATATCCACCCCAACCTCTAATGGATGACAGACTTTGTGTTATTCTTCAAAGGCAAGAAAGGATGAATAAGAGTGTGCTAAATTTTGCGGCCGCTTTAGGTGAGTTAGTAAATCTAATAACTTCCCAACATCTGAGCACTCAAAGTACTCCCATGGCTGCATGTGGAGAATCAAAAGAAGAGCGTAGCACGAAGGAGACATTAGAAACTTCAGTGGACAATGAGGAACATGGCTTTGTATGGGAACAAGTGGAGAAAACCATAACAGTTGCAGAGGAAGAAATGGTTGAAGATTTAGGAGATGCTAAACCTCCATGGAAAAGTCAAGACATAGAGCCTCTTTCCAAGACGGTTACATTCAATGTTGAGGAAGGTGTACAACCTCCAAGGAATATCATAGTTGAAAACTTGAAAGAGGTTGATCAAGAGATGGAGATTCAAAAAAGAGGCACAACCTCCCATGCCCTTGGTAAGTAATGAAGAAGAGATTGAATTGGAAGAAAGCTACCAAGGGAAGAGGTTGAAATTGAAGAAGCTTGCAAAGAGGTGGAAGTTGTCAAAGAGCACAAGGGAGTGGAGCTTGAAATCACATTGCCAAAGTTATTAGAGACCCCTCCCCCTAAGTTGCCATCATCCTTCACAACATTCAAGTGGGTAAAATTCATATCCCTTAGCTTTCTAATTCCATTTGAATATGGGCTACTGGAGACGGATGGTCAACTTAGAGCTCTTTGTGGTATTAAGAGTAAGAGGAAGATGGTCAGTGGTAAGAATAGTCCTGCAAGGTTCATCATGGTTGGAAGCTTTAAGTTTAAACGCAAGGGTTGGTGTAAAGCTCAACTGAATGGGTCTAGGAAGCTGTTTGGTAGCTGCAGTGAGAATTCAAATTACTTATCACCCAGCTGGAAAGATACAGATCCCGACACAAATGGGTGTAAAAGCAAGATTTGGGATCCTGGAATCTGCTCTGACATTTGTCACCCCGGGGGCCTAAGAATCTGTTTGAAGCTTCTTAAGGGCTTTACATGCCTAGTTTGGGACCCCGGAGGTTACTGGAGATACAAACATTGGTGGAGATTCCTGGATGAGTTCAAGCACAAGCCACCATAACAGGGAACTCACCAAATGTCCAACTTAAGGACTTTAACTAAAAGTGCTAGGTGGGAGACAATCCACCATGGTATGATCGTTCTTTTTCAATTTTATTTCGTGTTGTTTATTTTTTTATTTTATTTTATTTTCATTGAACCTGGAAGTTTTCATAGCATCTACATTAACACTGCATATTGCATACTGCATAATTGCTTAATAAAAAAAAGGGGAAAACACGCACGCGACGCGTCCACGTCACTAGTGCGTTGGGAAGAAAAGAATTGAACAGAGAGTCACGCGAGAGCGTGGCTAGAGGCGCGCCTTTAGCATACTTTGACCCCATGCGACCGCGTCACTCACGCGACCGCGTCATGTGGAACTTTGGCCACCCACGCGACCGTGTCACGCACGTGGCCGCGTGCCATGAAAGTCAACGTCAAAAAGGTGCATGGCCGAAAGTTGTGCAGGAATTGGGCTGGACTCGTGCTAGAAGCCCAAGCCCTGCCACACGAACGCATGCCCCATGCGGCCGCGTCGTCTTTCAAAAATGGCCATCCACGCGATCGCGTCACCCACGCGACCGCGTCACCCAACATTTGGCAATTAATGATTTTGAACAGAGAGTTGTGCGAGCGCGAGGCTACCCTCGCGCCAGTGGCATAAAACGGGTCACGCGACCGCGTGACCGATGCGACTGCGTCAATCTGTATAAGTGCAAGTCACGCAACCGCGTGCCCCACGCGTCCGCGTCGCTTGCACCGCACAGCTTATCCTAATTTGCCAAATATCTTATCTTTTTTTCCCCAATCCTAATTTTTCCTCCCTCCTTTCTTACTTACTTCTTCTTCCCTTCTTTCCATTCTTTCCCTTCTCATTCTTCTTATCTTTCATTTCCTTTTACTTAATTGCATACTTTCATTCATTGCATTATTTTCATTGGTGTTGGAATTTTATTTGGGTCATTATTTTTATATATTTTTGTGGATTATTTGACAATTATATATTACTTTTTAAGGGGTTGCTTGCATGTTCAATTTAATACTTTCAAATAGCTTATTCACTATGCATGCTATGTGTTTGTGAAAACGCCCGTATGGCATTGTGCACTATTTTTAAGATTTCTTTTAATCTATTACTATAAATGCTTGCTTTTCACAAAACCCTTTTTATATTTTATTAATTAAATATAATTGTCATTACAAACATGATTGTTAGTTTAAAAGACTTAGTAATCTAACTTGGACATTGAATGCTTGATCTATGCTACTCATGCCTTTGCCAGCATGCCAATAAACATCATGCATTTAACTGTCATCACATGCACTTACTATATTTCCATTGATGACTTTTCACATGTAGTCATGACCATGTGTTAACATCATTCTTCTTTACTGTGCATTGATTATCACCTTTCCCGCTCTCTTCCTTGCTGGATCCCCTAGCTTTACTTGTTACTTTCCTTTATCCCCTTTCAGGATGGCCACCAAGAAGGGTAAAGAGAGAAAGCTACTCCCAAACCACCGGCAAGGAAAGGAACACAAGAGAGCACTAGCTAAGGAACTACAACCCCCATCCACCTGCACATCTCAGCATGCACCGAGGACGGTGCAATCTTTAAGTGTGGGGAGGTCGATACCGATCTCCACGGTTAGTTAGTCCCTTCTCAACACCAACTTTTGTTTTTCATTGTTGCATTTGCATGTTTGATTGCATGTTTATTTTTTTGTGCATATTTTACCACTTGGTTAAAGTAATATTTTCTTTTTCAAGAAAACTTTATAGTATTTCACTAATTTGAATAAACTTTTTGAAAAACTTGTTTGAAGAAATATTATTTTGGAACATAGTTTAGAGCCCGAACACACAAAACCAGTGAGATTTTGAGCCTATTTGATTGGTTGCATTTTATCAACCAATATTTTATTTTTTGTGTGTGTTTTTCTCTCTAAAATTGTGATCTTTGTCTTGCTTAATTCTATATTTCCATTGTTTAATGTATGCATGCACTGATATGATTGAGGCCTTTGTTTCACTAAGCTTACATACCCATATGGCCTTACCCTTTCATTATCCTTTGCAAACTAATTTGATCCTAATTTGAATCCTTGGTTAGCTTAGACTAGTAAAAGTGCTCATGATTTAAGTGTGGGGAAGTTGGGTTTGAAATTATTTGGTTTGAATAATTGGGTGTTGTATATTTTAGTGAAAATGTGCAAAATAATAGTTGAGCACATATTATTGCATTCAATACTTTAATCATATGCATTGAGAAAAATTAAAAAAAAGGAAAAAAAAGAAAAGAGCAATTGATAAAAGGGGAAAAAATGTCCCAAAATAAGTGTTGGTATTAATGCATATGTACTAAACTCAATGTTAGGATGCATGAACATGTGGAAAGCACAGTTAATGGGAAGTTAGATTTTGCATTTTAATTAAATGGATTGTCTTAAGTGGGAAGTTTATGTTAATTAAGGATTCAAATTTTAGTCCACTTGGCCAAATACAATCCTACCTTGACCCTAACCCCATTACAACCCTTAAAAGACCTCTTGATTTGTGTATTGGTGCATTAATTTTTTGTTGATTGTTAGATGAAGAGCAAGCTAGAGAAAGCAAGATTAGTAGAAAATTGAGAGAATTGACCCTAGACACTTGAGAGTTAGAGTGATATACACTACCAAGTAAGGGTTCAGCGCTTAATTCTATGTTCCCTGCTTTTATGAGCTATCTTCTTCTTGCAAGTTATTTGTGTTGTATTTTGTGATTTAAATTAGTGAAATCCAGTTCATATTTATTCTTGAAAGACTTATTTACTTTTAACCAAGTAGGTAGAATCATTTTTGCATGTAGTTGTATTCATATAGATAGGTTGCATTTCATACATTCTATCATTCTCCTTCACTCTTTTAGTTCTCTTGAGCTTAGCATGAGGACATGCTAATATTTAAGTGTGGGGAGCTTGATAAACCACTATTTCATGGTACATCTTGTGCTCAATTGAGTAGTTTTTATCAACTCTTTACCCATTTATTCATACTAATCGCATGTTTTACATTTTCCTTCCTGATTTTGTGCTATGATTGAAAACATGCTTCTTTGATCTTATATTTGCTTATTATTAATCTTCTCTTTACCATTAGATGCCTTGATATGTATGTTAAGTGTTTTCAGATATTATAGGGCAGGAATGGCTTGGAGGATGGAAAGAAAGCATGCAAAAGTAGAAGGAATACAAGAAGTTGAAGAAGTTGTTAAGTTGTCTAGCCTGACCTCTTCGTACTCAAACGGCTATAACTTTAGCTATAGAGGTCCAAACGATGCGGTTCCAGTTGTGTTGGAAAGCTAACGTCCGGGGCTTCGATTTGATATACAATATGCCATAGTTGCCCTGACGATAAGCGACGCGAACGCGTGATTCATGCGGATGCATCGCATCTGCAAACTTTAATCCGCGCGGCCGCATGGGCGACGCCTCCGCGTCACTTGGCCGCGACCTGTACGGACCAGAAAGCGCTGGAAGTGACTTTTGGGTTGTTTTTTGACCCAGTTTTCGACCCAGAGAACACAGATTAGAGGCTATAAAGTGGGGGAATGCATCCATTCATAATCATGCTCTCATAATTCACTTTTTAAGTTTTTGATTTAGTTTTTAGAGAGAGAGGTTCTCTCCTCTCTCTTAGGATTTAGGTAGAGTTTTAAGAAATTAGGATTTATGACTTCTCTTAGTTTTAGGAGTGACTCTCGATCCCAGGTTCAATGTTCTTTGTATTTATTTATTTTCAATGTTCCATGTTTGGATTGATTTTCTTATTTAAATATAATTTGAGGTATTTTCAGATCTATGATTTGTGTCTTTTATTTATATAAATAATTTGGATTTTTCTGTTACCCTTTTGGCTTTGGTTGAGTAATTGGTGACGCTTGAGCTGTCAAATAAAGCAGTGGTTGAAATTGGGAGTTGCTAATTAATTTGAGTTCCAATAACTCTAGCCTTTCCAAAGGAAAGACTAGGACTTTAGGTATCAAATTAATTAGTCCACTTGACCTTCCTTTGTTTAGTAAAGGTTAACTAAGTGGGATTAAAATCCAATTCTCATCACAATTGATAAGGATAGGACTTCCAGTTCTTATACCTTGCCAAGAGTTTATTTTACAGTTATTTATTTATTTTTATTGCTTTGAAAATATACTTGTGCCCATTGCCCAAATTCCAAAAACCCCAATTTTACCTTTTTCATAGCCAATAATAAGAACATACCTCCCTGTAATTCCTTGAGAAGACGACCCGAGGTTTAAATACTCGGTTATCAATTTTAAAGGGGTTTGTTACTTGTGACAACCAAAACGTTTGCATGAAGGGATTTCTGTTAGTTTAGAAGCTATATCTACAACGCGAATATTTTTATAAATTCTTTACTAGCAAAAATCCTAATGTCACAACCCTTCTGAATTCCCTGGCCACGTTTTCATTAAAAAATCATATTCCAGCATCGACGTGTACGCGCACAGCATGCGTACGCGTCCATGGGGTAATTCGCAAGGTGCGCATAAGCGCCTGGTGCGCGCACGCGTCCATGGGCGAGTTCAATTCTTTGGCTTTTCATGATCTTCTCCATTTTGTATACTTTTCTCTTCACTCCTTTGATCCATCCCTAGCCTTTTCAATCTGAAATCACTAACAAACACATCAAGGCATCTAGTGGAATCAAAGGTGAATTGAAATTAACTAATTTAAGGTCTAGAAAGCAAGTTTTCACACTTAAGCACAAATTGGGAGACAATCACAAAACAATGCTATTTCATTGAATAAATGTGGGTAAAAGGTGTTAAAACTCCTAAAATCAATACAAGATAAACCCTACAAATGGGGTTTATCAACCTCCCCACACTTAAACCAAGCATGTCCTCATGCTTAAACCAAGAATGAAGTAAGGGTATGGCATTTATTCATTGGAAACTAACTAAATGCAATCTACCTATATGCAAATATCTAAATGAATGCAATTGCTTGGTCAAAATAAATCAATTCCCAACAAGCATATATGCAAAAGGGCTAAGGACTGGCAAGTCTAATCCACAATTGGATCAAGTTCTTATATATTTTTACAAACTTGCATGAAAAGTGATGATTATAGGTGGAAACATGTAATCGAGCAATCGAACCCTCACCGGATATGTTTGCACTCTATTCGCTCAAGTGTTTAGGGTTAATTCTCTCAATTCTCTCCTAATCATGCTTTCCAAGATTTGTTCTTCTTCTAACAATCAACATATATTTCATGCATGCATACAAGTATCATGAGGTCTTTTCTTTAGGTTGTAATGGGGCTAGGGTTAAGGTAGGATGCATATATTGGTCAAATGAGCTTGAAATTTGAATCTTTGATAAGCTTAAACTTCCCACCTAACCTATGACATTCTATACAATTAAGTTCTAACCTAACTACAAATTTCTCACTTTTTCACATACTCATGCATTTTCTTTTCATTTCACAACACATATGCATTGATTTTATTGAGCTTCACTTTGGTTTGGGGTATTTTGTCCCCTTTTTATTTCTTTCTTTTTCTTCTTTTTCTTTCTTTTTCTATTTTTTCCTTTTCTTTTCCATATTATTTTTCTTTTTTCTTTTCTTTTTCTTTCGTTCTTCTCATTTTTTTTTTCTTTCTATATACAAGAGCATCAATGCATAAGGTCTATACATTTTAATTAATACATGAGTATGTACCCAATTCTCAATATTTCCAATAAAAATACAAAACTACCCTTTTATTCACCCAATATCCCAAGTTTTCCCACACTTGAATGATACACACACACTAGCCTAAGCTAATCAAAGATCCAAATAAGGACATTTATTGTTTTTTGCTTTTAGGCTTGTAATGTGCTAAATTAAGAACAAGTTGGTTAATCGCAGGCTCAAATTGGCTAACAATGGATGATAAGAGGTAAGGCTATTTGGGTAAGTGAGCTAAATGAAATGATGGCCTCAATCATATAAATGCATAAATACACAAAATAATGGACATAAAGAATTAAACAAATCAAAGATTACAATTATAGAAAGAGAATAAGCACACAAGAAGGAAAAATAAGTGGTTATAAGATGTAACCACACCAATAGGCTCAAAACTCACAAGCTTGTGTTCTTAGCTCAGAAACATGATCCAAAATATATATAATTCAAGCAAGTTCTATGAAAAGTTTTCACTCAACTCAATTGGTTCCCTATAGATAGAAATCTTTAAAAATTTCATTATTTTGACTAAGCTTATTTTGTATATGTATGCAAAATTAAGAAAATGCAAATAAAAATCCTAAAAACCAAAAAAAATGAAATGCAAAAGTGTTGGAAATAGAAATTTGTCACCCAAAATCGCCGATTGGTCGGACGACCTCCCCACACTTAAAAGTTTGCACCGTCCTCGGTGCATTCAAAGATGAGCAAGGGGGTACGGCAAATCTCCGGATTGCTACCTTCAGCTGGTAGGTCAACCTGGTTGCTGCGTGTTCTTTATCTTGCTTCCATGTTTGCTTGTAGTGCATTGTTCATGAAAAACAAAAATATAACACCATAAGATGAGAAGATATAAAAGCAAGGAAGCATACATTATTGGAATGAGGTAAATCACTAGAATTGAGTGAGTGAATTAGTTGACACTCATAAAAGTAAGTGTGCATTATAGGTTGCGCGTGGTTTAGAGCACACACTAACATGAAAGGTTAAGTCACAATAGAAGCAAACTCTTTACTCATTCTAGTGTGCTTGAAATGCTTTAAGTAAACTTGTAAGGTAAAACAAGCATTGAAGAAGCATGAGAGCATTCAAGCTAAAACATAGGGATGCATATGATCATAAAATACAATACATTAAGGTAAATGCACAACATCATCCATCAAGAGATTTCCTAATCAAAGAATGAGGGTCAAATCACACGGTGGCCAAATCATGCAATTCGAAAAGATTAAACATTCTTGAAGGCATTTCTCATCACTTGGTATTCTTAAAAGGTAAGCATGAAAAACTTAAAACCAAGTAGCAAAATATAACCTCAACAATAGAATCCAACAAAGATTATCTAAAAACATTCATGCTAAAATAGCATTTAGGCAATAAAGGGGCAGCAGTGCATAGTAAACAAAGTCAATAATCCAACACTTATAATGAAAAGAGAGAAAATAAAATAAAAACTAAACTTAAAACTAACTAATTAACTAACCAACTAACTAATTAACTAACTAAGATAAATGGTTATCAATGGTGTTTGGAAGTGTTAGATGAGGGGTAGAAGGAGGGAAGAAGAAAGGAGAAGGAAAGAAATGGAAAGAAAAGAAGAAAAGAAATGTAGTGAAGGAGGGCATCCGCGCGTAAGCATGCACAGCGCGCGCGCGGATGGTGGTGCAATGGATGCGATGCGTAAGCGTACAGGGCGTGTCCGCGTCGATGGCCTATTCTGAGGGTGGCGCGTACGCGACAGGTGCGCGTACGCGCAAGTGGTTTTGTGCCAAAGGCATAACGTTGGCGCAACATGGGCATAACTCTCTGGAAAATGTACCAGGAGGGCAGGTGGCACTATCGGCACATGCGCGCACAGTGCGCTTGCGCGTCAATCTGCAAGTTGCCAAAATGGCGCGTACGCACCAGGTGTGCGTACGCACGAATTGGTTTGTGCCTTAGGCCCAATTTTCGCACAGTGCAGGCCTAACTCTCGGGTTTTTGGCTGGGGGTGAAACTTTTGCATCCACGCGTGCGCGCCATGTACACGTGCGTGTGGATTGTCAAAAATGCTTGATGCACGCATACACGTGCAGTGCGCGTATGCGTGGATGGTGCTCTTTTTTTCAAAAAGTTTCTATGATTTTGCACCAATCTAAGCATTCTAACCTCCAAACAGCTACCAAAACACCTTAGAACCTTATTTAACATACTAAACTATCAAATATACTCAACAAACTAATCAAAACATGAAATTAAACTAATTCTACCAATATTTAGAAAAGAGAAAATGAAAGGATTTTACCATGGTGGGGTGTCTCCCACCTAGCACTTTTGTTTATTGTCCTTAAGTTGGACTTATGGGGAGCTCCTCTCAAGGTGGCTTGTGCTTGTATTCATCTTGGAACTCCCACCAATGCTTGGTTCTCCATTGCGCCCCAAGATTTCTTATGGATTGAGCCAAGTGTTGATGGAGTTCTTCACCAGCTTGGGGCTTCCAAAGTTGATCCTCTTCTTATAATCCGGGATCCCACACTTTATTTTCACACCCGTCTCGAAGTTGATCATCATTATTAGTCCATCCGGGTGGTATGGCCTTAGAATTCTCATGTAAGCGACCAAACATCCTCCTAGACCCAAGTGATCTAGTTCTATACCAACCCTTGCTTTTAAGCTTTGAACATGTCACCATAACCATCTCCCTCTTGCTCTTAAGGCCACAAATATTTCTAAGTTGACCATCCGTCTTAAGCAAACCATATTCAAGGGGAATAAGAAAGCTTAAGTATAAGGAATTTACCCACTTGAATGAAAGAATAGATGGTGGTGGCTTGGGGAGAGGTATCTCCAATGTGCTAGCAAGCTTTACTCCCTTGTGTTCTTCCTTGTCATCTTCCACCTCTTCATAAAATTCTTTAATTTCAATCCTTTGCTCATCAATTTCGTCTACTTCTTCTCCATCACTCAAGTCATAAATGGGGGGAAGAGAGAAATCTACCTCCACATTGCTTTCAAATTCATTGGGAGAAGGTTCTTCAAATTCAAAGAATTCTTCACCAATAAGATTGGATGCATGATCTTCATCACCAAGGGAACTTAATTCTTGCTTCATTCCCTCCAAGTCTTCATTAAAAATTTTTTTTGGAGGTTGTGCACATTCCTCCTCAACATCAATTACAATCTTCTTGGAGGCATGTTATATGGTTCTAGATTCCCATGGAGGTTCCGCATCTCCTAAGTCTTCAACCACTTCTTCCTTTTCTTCAATAATCATAGGCTTCTCCAATTGTTCTAACACAATGTAGCATTTTTCATTCTCCACCGGAGTTTCCAATCTCTCTTTCATGCTATGCTTTTCAATTGATTCTCCACATGTGACCATGGGAGTTCTTTGAGTACTCAAGCATTGGGAGGCTAATAGGCTTACTACCTTGGTTAAGGTAGCTACAAATTCTAGTGTCTCCCTTTGCATTTCTCCTTGCCCTTGAAGTATAAGGCTAAGGATTTCATCCATTGAGGATTGGGACGGATATAAGGGTTCAATGTCTTGGAGAATGGGTTCATAATAGGAAAGTGGTTCTTCTTGGTACGGATGTGGTGGTGTGTATTGAGGTGGTTCTTGGGAGTATGGATATTGGAATGGTGGTTCCATGCATGGCTCATATGGTTCAAAAGGTGGTTGGTAGGATGGATATGGATTATGGTTATATGGAGGTGCTTGGTGGTAGAGGGCTTGTGAGTATGGTTCATGTTGAGGATATGACTCATAGGCATATGGTGGTGGTTCTTGAAAGTCACAAGGAGATTCACCATAGCCATTGGGTTGATATGCATCATAGAATGGCTCTTCTTCATAGTGCATTGGTGGAGGTTGTTGCCAAGAAGATTGATCATATGCATATAGCTCCTCCCACCTTTGAGTGTCCCATCCTTGATACACATTCTCATTGAAGTTCTCATCACCTACAACATAGTTGTAATCACACTCATAGCCCAAGTGAGAATTCATAATGTAAAGAGAAAACAAAAAATCAAAAGATAATAGAAAACAAGATAAATAAAATTCTACAACTAGCAAATAAACCAAAAAGCAAGATATTCACACTATTCACATATGTACAATAAACAATAACACAACACCATTGCAATTCCCCGGCAACGGCGCCATTTTGATGATTGGTTTTTTGATGGTTTAGAATTTTACAAATGAAATCTCATTGCAAGTATAGTTTCTAAACCAACACTAATCCTTTCATACAAAAAATATGTTTGTCACAAGTAACAAACCCCTAGAATCTATAAACCGAAGTATTAAACCTTGGGTCGTTCTCCCTAGGAATTACAATAAAGTGTCTTGTTATTGGTTATGAGTTATTTTTGGGGTTTTGATAAGAAACATGAAAGATAAATGGCAAGAAAGTAAACTAATGGCTAGAAAGGTGTTGGCAAGATTTGGTGGTCAAGGATCTCTATCCTAATCCCTAACCACAATATGAGAATTGGCAAGGATTAATCCCATTAAGTCATCCTCTAACTAGTAAAGGAAAGTCAAATGAGCTATATCAATCCTAGTCCATAAGTCCTAACTCTCCACTAATTCAATTAGTGAGAACTAGAGTCAATGGCTTCCAATAATCAATTACTTGGACATTAGTAACTCAAGAGTTCCTAAGTTACCTTTCCAAGCCAAGAACATAAAATTTTACTCTAAAATCCAACCAAGCATTTTATCAAACACTTGGAAGGCATAAAAGGGAAGCATAGTAAATCAACAACAAGAACAAAATCTAACAACTATTATTGCAAAGAATTAACAACAACAATAAAAAGAAACACAATTATTATGAATTACCTTGAATTGAATTGAAAGAAAATGGAATGAACAATAGTAGATCTACAACAAAATATAGAAGCAACATAAAAGAGATTACAACAAAAGAATAGAAGAAGAATAAATGTAACAACAAGGAATTGAAAGGTAGAAATAGAAGAAGATGAATGAAAACCTAGATCTAAGAACTAAACATAATCCTAATCCTAATCCTAGATAGAAGTGAGAGATTCTCTCTCTAAAACTAACTCTAAACTAATCCTAATGTGTGTGAATGATTGAATCTCTCTTTGCTCTTCAATCCTTGGCTTTAAATAGCATTTCTGGTGCCAAAGTTGGTTGGGATTGGGTCCCACAACCCTTCTGAATTCGCTGGCCACGTTTTCATAAAAAAATTATATTCCAGCATCGACGCGTACGCGCACAGCATGCATATGGGTCCATGGGGTAATTCGCAAGGTGCGCGTAAGCGCCTGGTGCGCGCGCACGTCCATGGGCGAGTTCAATTCTTTGGCTTTTCATGATCTTCTTCACTTTGTATGCTTTCCTCTTCACTCCTTTGATCCATCCCTAGCCTTTTCAATCTGAAATCACGAACAAACACATCAAGGCATCTAGTGGAATCAAAGGTGAATTGAAATTAACTAATCTAAGGTCTAGAAAGCATATTTTGACACTTAAGCACAAATTGGGAGACAATCACAAAACCATGCTATTTCATTGAATAAATGTGGGTAAATGGTGTTAAAATCTCCTAAAATCAATACAAGATAAACCCTACAAATGGGGTTTATCAATAAGGTAACTTAATTTAAATCTTCTAAGGATAAGATAACTCATTTAAATCAGATTTGATTTTATTGGATTAGATCAGATTTTATTTAAATTTTAAAATTCTAAAGATATGATAACTAATTTAAATCAGATTTGATCTTATTAGATTAGACCAAATTTGATTTAAATTTAAAATCCCTAAAACTACTACTAAGCAAATCAAAAGTAAATAAAATCTTCCAACAAACTCTATCAGCAAAAAAATTAAAATAAATGCCTAAAAAAATTCAAAAATTAATAATAATTTATGCTTCCCACTGAATTTGAAAAGCATTATTGTTGTCCTGACTTAGCCTAATAGGCCTTATGGGTTGTCGCTATTTCAGCACCACTGTTTTTGAGATGGACTCTTGGTCTTCTTGATGTCCAAGACTGACATGGTATAATTCTTCAAGTATTCAGATCTTTGAACGTGACGAGATTGGCATTCTATAACTTAGCTCTAAAATAACGAAAATTTCCTCCTAAACACGTATCATCCTCTCCCTCTTCAATAAGATTTGTCCTTGAATCTTGAATGAGAAGCACTTCTTCCCACTAAGGAATCCAAACCCAATCTCCGGGTTCAAATACCATGATTTGATGGCTCTTCTCTACCCATTGAATTGTGACTATGTCCCTCATGTGTTCAACTTCAATCTTTCCAACCATACTTTCACCATTTTGTCTAAAGTGTGCAATTTGTCTTACTTCCTTTTCGTACATATTAATGCCTCCATAATTGACTAGTGAATCTACAAAGTCTGAGAAAGTTGATATAAAAACACTAAGAATTTCATGGTTAGATGTAAGAGAAACTAAGGAATTCATAGAATTCAATGATACTAATGCACTCTTGTCTATCCTATAACTTTCTAGATCTCTCTCACAAGTGTGTTTATTACTCTCAGTTTCTTGTTTGCTCATTGACTCCTCTCGCTCACTATTCTCCTCTTTTCTCTCAAAACTCTTGCTTTCAATCAAACATGGATTCTTTTTACTCAAACACTCATTCTTTTTCTCAATTTCTTTTCTCTCATATTTTTCAAATTGCTCACATCCCAGGGACCTAGTTGAAAAATTATATACTTTTGAATCTTCCAAGGACACATCTCCATCTACAGCATACTCAACAAATTCTTCCATCTCTGACTTTGAAGAAGATTTATAGATAGGCGTAGAAGAAATCCAATTCTTATGTCAATCTATAATATTCTTCTTAAAATCAGAAACTTTGACTTTTGTCTGATCCTCAAATTTTGCTCCTTTGGAATCCCAGTTGCTATAAATTGTTGCATATGCTCCATGTCATCACTATCATGATACTTGATACATTTTTTTACTTTTTTTTATGGACTCTAAAGTGAATTTGCAGAAATTAAAGAGAAGAAAAAAAAGAGACTAAACAAGACCCATGGAAAGTGTAGATAAATAAAAATTTATCTATGACCTGTAACTGATACCAGATCATAAGAAAACCTAGAACGAAGTATAAAGGGATAAGAAAAAGATGGAGAAAAGATGCAACAAAAAAGTGATAAATCCCAATTTTGTGGTTTATCTTGTACTTATTTTGGGGGATTTTATCACCTTTTCCCACATTTATTCAATAAAATAGCATGGTTTTATAATTCTCTCTGATTTTGTGCTTAAGTGTGAAAACATGCTTTTTAGGCCCTTAAATTAGTTATTTTGATTCACCTTAATTTCATTCGATGCCTTGATATGTTTGGTAAGTGATTCCAGGTTTATAAAGCAAAGATTGGATTGAAGGAATGAAGGAAAAGCATGCAAAGTGGGAGAACTCATGAAGAAATGAAGGAATCGTAAAAGCTGTCAACCCTGACCTCTTCGCACTTAATCGATCATAACTTGAGCTACAAAGGTCCAAATGAGGCAGTTTCAGTTGTGTTAGAAAGCTAACATCTGGGGCTTCAAAATGATAGAAAATTTGCTATAGTTGCCTGGCTCTTAGGGACGCGTATACGTGCATGACATGTACGAGTGGGTTGCTACACGTGACTCATTAAAAGTAACTCGTGGCCAGTGATTTTTGAGGTATTTTGGGCCCAATCTAACTCATTTCTAATGCTATTTCATGCAGAATTCAAGCTTGGGCAAAGGAGGAGCAATTGTTTGGAGATTTTGCATCATGTAGGTTAGTTTCTAGAGAGAGAAGCTCCCTCTTCTCTCTAGAATTAAGGTTTCTAGGTTTAATTGCATCATAGATCCATGTTTAATTCCTTGCTTTCATCTTGTTTCTTCTACATTTTCATGCTCTAGTGATGCAATTCTCTTGCTCTCTCTTGTTAATTTCCCTTTTCATGCCTCTTTGTTTAGGCTTGATGAACACTTGTTGGATTTGGATTTTCTATTAATGCAATTGATGTTGATGTTCTTTTTATTGATGATTTGAGTTATGAATTTTACTTTTCTTGCAATTGGTAGTTAGTAGATTTACTATTCCTTGCAATTTATTATGCTTTCTTTTTATGCCTCCCAAGTGTTTGACAAAATGCTTGGTAGGATGTTAGAGTAGATTTTTTAGCATTCTTAGCTTGGAAAGAGTAATTGGAAAATCTTGAGTCATGAAAGCCCAACCTCTGTTGGCGATCTAGAGTTGTTAGCTAATATTGTTTTCATTGACGCTAATCTTTTTCTAATTCAATTAGTAAGTTGATTAGGACTTTTGGATTCAGATTAGCTAGTCTTATTAGATTTTCTCCGAGTGCGAGGATAACATGATACCTTCCTCCATCGTTGGGTATGACGTAATAAGATAAATTCTTGTTTATTATTGTGAAATGAATGATTAGTCTTGTTTGACGTTCTCCCTATGTGAAGATAACATAGTACCTTCTTCCATTTGTCGAAGTTGACTAAATAGGACGAATTAATCATTGTATGACTAGGATAGAAAGCCTATATTCTCAACACTTGCCATGAATGTCTCTCTTTATTACTTGCTTTCTTTAATTGCTTACTTGATTTACTTTTCTTGCCCTTTACTTTCTTGGCCCTTCATTTTGATGAAAGAAATTTGTTGTGATGGTCTAGAATTTCTTAAATAAATTCTCGTTGCAAGTATAGTTTCTAAACCAACAAATAATCCTTAATAAAAAATTTGGTTGTCACAAGTAACAAACCCCAAATAAGAATTAACCAGAGTATTTAAACTCCGGGTCGTCTCACAAGGAATTGCAATGAAGTGAATGAGGCTATGAATGAACAATGGGGGTTTGATTGATAAAGGGGCAAGAAAGTAAAGGGCAAGAAAAGTAAATCAAGTAAGCAATTAAAGAAAGCAAGTAATAAAGAGAGAAATTCATGACAAGGGTTGAGAATATAGGCTTTCTATCCTAGTCATATAATGATTAATTCATTCATAGCCAATAATCATTCACTTCATTGCAATTCCTTGTGAGACGACCCAGAGTTTAAATACTCCGGTTAATTCTTATTTGGGGTTTGTTACTTGTGACAACCAAATTTTTTATTAAGGATTGTTTGTTGGTTTAGAAACTATACTTGCAACGAGAATTTATTTGAGAAATTCTAGACCATCACAACAAATTTCTTTCATCAAAATGGCGCCGTTGCCGGAGAATTGCAATGGTGCTATGTTATTGACTATTGTATATATTGTGAATAGCTTGATTTTTTGTTTATTTGTTAGTTTTTGCTAGTTGTAGGATTTTTGTTCTCTTTATTTCTTGTTTGCTTTTGTTTTTATTTTCTCTTGTCATTATGAATTCTCATCCTTTTGGCTATGAGCATCGTTACAACTATGTTGTAGGAAATGGAAGCTTCAATGGTGATGAGCATCAAAGATTTGGAGATCAAAGGTGGGAGGAGCCCCAAGCTTATGGACAACCTTCTTGGCAACAACCTCCTCCGGCTTCTTATGGGTACAATTCAAATCTTGATGCATACCAATCTAATGTATGTGATGATCCTCATTGTGGTTGTCAACCACAATCATCATATGCATATCAACCCCCTCCACAATATAGCCCTCCACCCTTCTCACAAGTATACCACTATTCACCTCCATATGACCCTAGCCCATACCCACCATACCAACCACCATATGAACCATATCTAGGGCCACCACCATTCAAACACCAATACTCCCATGAACAACAAAGTCCATACACACCACCTCAAGAATTTCACCAATATGAACCATCTTCCAATTACAATACCCTTCCCTCAAATAATGAACCCTCTCTTTCACCACCACCTCCCAATGAAGCCCTCATACTAGAACTGAGAGATCTTGAATCTCGTATCTTAAGGCAATACAAAGGGGATGAAAAGGAGTTCAAGGAGATAGGAGCCAAGATTTCTATCATGGTAGAAGCCATTAGCAACATAGTCTCATCCCGCCTAAGCTTGCGCAATCAAAGCACTCCCATTGTTGAATATGGAGAGGCAACCAAAGAGCTTAGTGAGGGAGTAAACTTAAAGCTCCAAGGTGAAGAAGAGGAGTTAAAGCAAGAAGTGCAACAAGAGGAGAAGATAGAGATGATTGAACCAAAGGAAGTAGTGGTTGGAACCTTAGGATATGTTAAGTACATAGAGGAATCACAAGTTGAAGAGCCTTCTTCCATAGAGTTTGAAGTTGATGTTGAGGAGAAGAGTGCACAACCTCCAAGGTATAATGCGATTGAAGAATTGAAAGAAGTGTCCCAAGTAATAGGCCCTCCTATTTATGATGATTCTGCATCAACATATGGTCCTTTTGAGTTTGAGGAATCCTTCCCCACTATGCTTGGGATTGATGATGAAATGGACCTCACTAAACCACCCATTTATGATTTTAGTGATGGGGAGGAGCTTGAAGAACTTGGTAAAGAAACATGGGAATTTGAGGAGGCTTAGTAAGATGAGGAACTTGAAAAACCTTGCCAAGTGGTGGAAGCCTCTAGGAGAGGATGGACGGGAGTAGAGCGTGCTTTGTCAAAATCGTTGGGAACTCCTCCACCTAGGTTGTCAACCAATCCTTCATTTGAGTGGGTAAAACTTCTAACTCTTAGCTTTATTATCCCACTTGAATTTGGTTTGATTGAGACGGATGGCCAACTTAGGGCGCTTTGCGGAATTCAGCGTAAGAGGAGGATGTTTAGTGGTTGGAGTTGTAAGTCTAGGCTTATTATAGTTGAAGCTTCAAGGAGCAAGGGTTGGACTAGTGCTCAATTGGATGGGTCTAGGAGGGTAGTTTGGTGCTTCCATGAAAATTCATCTCTCTTGCCACCCAGAGGAAATCACCATGATCAATTTGAGGACGAGTGTGAAAACAAAGTGTGGGATCCCGGATCGCACAAGGAAGATCAACTGTGGGAGCCCATGGTTTGTGGAGCACTCCATCAAGGCTTGGAGTTATTAACTTTGGAAGATAGAGCTTATTGGAAGTCTAAGCATTGGTGGATGTTCAAGGATGGATTCAAGCACAAGCCACCTTGATGAGAGCTCCCCATAAGTCCAACTTAAAGACAATAAACAAAAGTTCTAGGTGGGAGACACCTCACCATGGTAACATCTCTCCCTTTTATCTTTTGTACATATTGGTAAAATAAGTATAATTTCATGTTTTGATTAGTTAGTTTAGTTTAATTAGAAGTCTAGTATGTTAAATAAGGTTTTATAATGTTTTGGTAGTTGTTTGGAGGTTTGGAGTGCTTGGTTTGGTGCAAGAACTTGAAAAATTTTGAAAAACAGAGCACCAATCCACGCGTACGTGTCACTCACGCGTACGCGTGCCTCAAGCATTTTCGACCATCCACGCGCACGCGTCACCTACGCGTACGCGTGGATCCAGAAGTTTCACCTCCCAGCCAAAAACCAAAGAGTTGTGCCTAAAGTGTGCCAGACTTGTGTTTGAAGCACAAGTCAACCCACGCGTACGCGTGTTTTGCGCGTACGCATCGACTCTCTACTTTGCCATGCACGCGTACGCGTTACCCGCGCATATGCGTCGCTACCATTTTGTCAATCCACGCTTACGCGTACATGACGCGCACGCGTGGGTTGCCCTGTTTCACCCACCTTCTTTTCTTCTCCTCTTTCCATTTCTTTCCTTCTTCTCTTCTCTTTCCACCCTTCGATCATCATCCAACCCTACCAAACACCATCTAACACAATTCCTTTTAGTTAGTTATCTAGTTAGTTTAATTTTCATATAATCTCCTATTTTTCATTATAAGTGTTGGATTATTAATTTTGTTGTTAATTCTTGCTGCCTATTATTAACTAAATGCTATTTTAGCATAATTCTCTTTGATTGTCATTGTTGGATTCAATTGTTGAGGTTATATTTTGTCACTTGGTTTTGGGTTCTTAATGCTTAATGTTTGTGAACACCAAGTACATGTTACATTGCCTTTAAGCTTCTTAACTCTTTTGAATTGCATGTTTTGGCCACCATGCATTCATCATCCATCGCTAGGCAATTATATATTATCATTGCTTTTTTTAGATGATGCTTGTTTGTGATTTACCTTTATTCACATCACTTATTTCATACATTAAGATTCTAGAATTGTGAAATTGGATCGAAAGCTTATCTGATGACATATTTTTTAGCTTTGTAAAGCTTTGTGGACCATGCTTGCTATGTGATTGATTTCCACTTCTATCTTCCTTTTCCTAAGTTTTATAGCATCTATGTATTTCACCTCTATGTCACTTAGGTGTTGCAAGAACTTCAATATGTGTCATTGATTGTTATGTAAGTTTCATATGCCATTTTGTTCACTAAGTTTACTTGCACATCAATCAATGTCCATTCATTATCCAATTCATAATTGCTTGGTTGTTTGCTTGAAGCTTTCATGATTCTTCACTACTTGTTTGGTTGACTTACCCTACAAGTCTTTTGAAGTACTTCAAGCACACTAGAATGAGTGAAGTGCATCCCTCCTTTGTGTAATTGTGACATAGCATTCTATGACAATGTGTGTGTTCTAAACGGCGCCTAATTTAGAATTCACATACTTGTCTCATTAATGTCACGCGAATTCACTCACTTAATTCTAGTGATTCACCTCATTCCAACATTGTATGCCTCCTTGCTTTTGTATTCTCTCATATTACGGTGTTATTTTCTATTTTTCATGAATGATACACCATAAGCAAAAATTGGAAGCGAGAGAAGAACACGCAGCACCAGTTGACCCACCAACTAGAGGTGGTAACTAGGAAGGTCACCGTACCCCCTTGCTCATCTTTGAGTGAGCCGAGGACGGTGCAAACTTTTAAGTATGGAGAGGTCATCCGACCAGTCGACATTTTTGGGTGACAAGTTTTTAATCCCAACACTTTTGCATTTCATTCTTAGGTCCTTTAGGATTTTTAGTTGTATATATATACATACATACATATATATATATATATATATATACATACATACATATATATATATATATATATATATATATATATGAGCTTAGTCAAAATAATGAAATGTTTCAAGAATTTTACCTATAGGGCACCCCAATTGATCGAAATATTTTTTTTAGAACTTGCTTGAATTATACAATTGTGGATCATGTTTTTGAGCTAAGAACACAAGCCTGTGAGATTTGAGCCTAATGGTGTGGTTACATCGTATAACCACTTTTTTCATTCTTGTGTGCATTGTTCTCTTTCTATGATTGTAATCTTTGATTTATTTGATTCTATATGTCAATTATTCTATGTATACATGCACTTATATGATTGAGGCCATCGTTTCAAATAGCTCACTTACCCAAATAGCCTACCTTGTATCTTCTATTGTTGGCCAATTTTGAGCCTACACTTAACCCACTTGTTCTTAATTTTAGCACATTACAAGCCTAAAGTGAAAAATAATATATGTCCCTATTTGGATCTTTGATTGGCTTAGGCTAGTGAGAGTGCTCATCATGTAAGTTTGGGAAAGTTGGGAATATTGGCTGGGATGAAAGTGTATTTTTGTATTTTTTGTCAAAATTTTGGAAATTGGGTACATACTCATATATTGAATGTAAAACCATATGCATTGATACTTTTGTATATACTTTATTGCAAGAAGAAAAAAAATAATAATAAATAATATAAAATAAAGAAAAAATATATATATATCAAAAGAAAAAAAATAGAAAAGGAAGAAAAAGACAAGCAATAAAAAGGGGACAAAATGTCCCAAAGTAAAGTTCAATAATAATCAATGCATATGTGTGGTGACCAAAAATAGAATGCATGAGTGTGTGAAAAAAGTGAAGAATGGGTAGTTAGGTTAGCTTTGAATTGTATAGGTTGTTATATAGGTTAGGTGGGAAGCTTAGGTTAATCAAAGATTCAAATTCTAGTCAACTTGACCATATGCATCCTTACCTTGACCCTAGCCCCATTACAACCTTTGGGAAAGTCCTTATGATATTTGTATGCATGCATGAAATAATTATTGATTGTTAGATGAAAAACAAATCTTGGAAAGCATGATTAGAGTAGAATTGAGTGAATCAAGCCCACACACTTGAGTGACTAGAGCGGATACACATCCGGTGAGGGTTCGATCGCTCAAATACATGTTTCCACCCACGATCATCTATTCTTGCAAGTTTGTAAAATCTTTCAATAATTCAATTCAATTGTGGGTTTGATTTGATTTCTATGGCTTTAGCCTTTGTACTTATATATGTATTCTTGGAAGTTGACTTATTTTCACCAAGTAGTTGCATTCATTAAGATAGATTACATGTAGATAGGTTGCATTTAGGTAGTTTACATTAAAAAAATGTTGATACCCTTTGCTTCTTTCTTGAGTTTAGCATGAGGACATACTTAGTTTAAGTGTGGGGAGGTTTGATAAACCCCAATTTTGTGGTTTATCTTGTGCTTATTTCGGGAGATTTTATCCCCTTTTCCCACATTTATTCAATGAAATAGCATGGTTTTATAATTTTCCTAATTTTGTGCTTAAGTGTAAAAACATGCTTTTTAGGCCCTTAAATTGGTGATTTTGATTCACCTTAATTCCATTAGATGCCTTAATATGTTTGTTAAGTGATTTCAGGTTTATAAGGCAAAGATTGGATTGAAGGAATGAAGGAAAAGCATGCAAAGTGGGAGAACTCATGAAGAAATGAAGGAATTGTAAAAGCTGTCAACCCCAACCTCTTCGCACTTAGTCAATCATAACTTGAGCTACAAAGGTCCAAATGAGGCGGTTTCAGTTGTGTTAGAAATCTAACATCCAGGGCTTCGAAATGATAGAAAATTTGCTATAGTTTCCTAGCGCTTAGGGATATGTACGTGTGCATGACGTGTACGAGTGGGTTGCTGCACGTGTCTCATTAAAAGTAACTCGTGGCCAACGATTTCTAAGGCATTTTGGGCCTAATCCAAGTCATTTCTAATGCTATTTCATGAAGAATTCAAGCTTGGGCAAAGGGGGAGCAATTGTTTGGAGATTTTGCATCATGTAGGTTAGTTTCTAGAGAGAGAAACTCCCTCTTCTCTCTAGAATTAGGGTTCCTAAGGTTAATTGCATCATAGATCCATGTTTAATTCCTTGCTTTCATCTTGTTTCTTCTACATTTTCATGCTCTAGTGATGTAATTCTCTTACTCTCTCTTGTTAATTTCCCTTTTCAAGCCTCTTTGTTTAGGCTTGATGAACACTTGTTGGATTTGGATTTTCTATTAATGCAATTGATGTTTATGTTCTTTTTATTGATGATTTGAGTTGTGAATTTTAATTTTCTTACAATTGGTAGTTGGTAGATTTACTATACCTTGCACTTTATTATGCTTTCCTTTTATGCCTCTCAAGTGTTTGACAAAATGCTTGGTAGGATGTTAGAGTAGACTTTTGAGCATTCTTGGCTTGGAAAGAGTAATTGGGCAATCTTGAGTCATGAAAACCAACCTATGTTGGCGATCTAGAGTTGTTCGCTAATATTATTTTCATTGACACTAATCTTTTGCTAATTCAATTAGTAAGTTGATTAGGACTTTTGGATTGAGATTAGCTAGTCTTATTAGATTTTCTCCGAGTGCGAGGATAACATGATACCTTCTTCCATCGTCGGGGATGACGTAATAAGATAAATTCTTGTTTATTATTGTGAAATGATTGATTAGTCTTGTTTGGCGTTCTCCCTATGTGAAGATAACATGGTACCTTCTTCCATTTGCCGGAGTTGACTAAATAGGATGAATTAATCATTGTATGACTAGAATAGAAAGCCTATATTCTCAACCCTTGCCATGAATGTCTCTCTTTATTACTTGCTTTCTTTAATTGCTTACTTGATTTACTTTTCTTCCCTTTACTTTCTTGCCCCTTCATTTTGATGAAAGGAATTTGTTGTGATGGTCTAGAATTTCTCAAAAAAATTCTCATTGCAAGTATAGTTTCTAAACCAACAAACAATCCTTAATAAAAAATTTGGTTGTCACAAGTAACAAACCCCAAATAAGAATTAACCGGAGTATTTAAACTCCGGGTCATCTCACAAGGAATTGCAATGAAGTGAATGATTATTGGCTATGAATGAACAACGGGGGTCTGATTGATAAAGGGGCAAGAAATTAAAGGGCAAGAAAAGTAAATCAAGTAAGAAATTAAAGAAGGAAAGTAATAAAGAGAGACATTTATGGCAAGAGTTGAGAATATAGGTTTTCTATCCTAGTCATAAAATGATTAATTCTTCCTATTTAGTCAACTCTGGCAAATGAAAGAAGGTACCATGTTATTGATGAGTCCATATTTGATGATATATTTTGACTCAATTTGGATGAATTCTAGCACATGAACTCACACTTAAGCACCCAAATAGCATACTTTTATGTTTGATCCCTAATTTGAGCCTAAATGAGAAAACATGCAATTTTGTGCTTTAATAGAGCGAATTAATTCCACTCTTATGTCATCCGATGCCATGATATGGTTTGTGAGTGATTTCAGGCCTTGAAGGCAAGAATGGATGGCCAAAAGTGGAAGAAAGCATGTACAAGGGAGAAAACATGAAGAATACAAGGAAAAGCACAAACAGCAACGTGTGCGTGCGCACAAGCAAGCATGCGTACGCACAAGACCGCATCAGTGGTGCACGAAATTGTGATCCATTCTTTTCACAACTCAAACAGTCCCCGGTAATGGCTCCAAAAACTTGGTGCTCAATACCATGGTCTAAACATAATTTCACAACTTCGCACAACTAACCAACAAGTGCATTGGGTCGTCCAAGTAATAAACCTTACGCGAGTAAGGGTCGATCCCACGAAGATTGTTCGTATGAAGCAAGTTATGGTCATCTTGTAAATCTCAGTCAGGCAGATTCAAATGGTTATGGATGATATATGAATAAAGCATAAAATAAAGATAGAGATACTTATGTAATTCATTGGTGAGAATTTCAGATAAGTGTATGGAGATGCTCAGTCCCTTCCGTCTCTCTGCTTTCCTACTGTCTTCATCCAATCCTTCTTACTCCTTTCCATGGCAAGCTGTATGTTGGGCATCACCGTTGTCAGTGGCTACAATCCCGTCCTCTCAGTGAAAATGTTCAGCGCACCCTGTCACGGCACGGCTAATCATCTGTCGGTTCTCAATCAGCTTGGAATAGAATCCATTGATTCTTTTGGGTCTGTCACTAACGCCCAGCCTTCAGGAGTTTGAAGCTCGTCATAGTCATTCAATCATCGAATCCTACTCAGAATACCACAGACAAGGTTTAGACCTTCCGGATTCTCTTGAATGCCGCCATCAATTCTAGCTTATACCACGAAGATTCTGGTTAAGGAATCCAAGAGATATCCACTCAATCTAAGGTAGAACGGAGGTGGTTGTTGGTGCACGAAATTGCAATCACACTTTTGCAATCCCGCACAACTAACCAGCAAGTGCACTGGGTCGTCCAAGTAATACCTTACGTGAGTAAGGGTCGATCCCACGGAGATTGTCGGCTTGAAGCAAGCTATGGTTATCTTGTAAATCTTAGTCAGGATATCAGAAATTATCAGGATTGATTGTGAAAAGCAAAAGAACATGAAATAAGTACTTGTTATGCAGTAATGGAGAATAGGTTGAGGCCTTGGAGATGCTCTATCTTCTGAATCTCTGCTTTCCCACTGTCTTCTTCATCAAACACGCAAGTCTCCTTCCATGGCAAGCTGTATGTAGGGTTTCACCGTTGTCAGTGGCTACCTCCCATCCTCTCAGTGGAAATGTTCAACGCACCCTGTCACAGCACGGCTATCCATCTGTCGGTTCTCGATCAGGCCGGAATAGAATCCATTGATTCTTTTGCGTCTGTCACTAACGCCCCGCCTTCAGGAGTTTGAAGCTCGTCACAGTCATTCAATCATTGAATCCTACTCAGAATACCACAGACAAGGTTTAGACCTTCCGGATTCTCTTGAATGCCGCCATCAGTTCTAGCTTATACCACGAAGATTCTGATTAAGGAATCCAAGAGATATCTACTCAATCTAAGGTAGAACGGAGGTGGTTGTCAGGCACACGTTCATAGTTGAGAACATGATGAGTGTCACGGATCATCACATTCATCCGGGTTAAGAACAAGTGATATCTTAGAATGGAAGCAAGCATGATTGAATAAGAAACAGTAGTAATTGCATTAATCCATCAAGACACAGCAGAGCTCCTCACCCCCAACCATGGGGTTTAGAGACTCATGCCGTGGAAGGTACACAAAGAAACGTGTAAAGTGTCATGAGGTACAGATACAATGTCAAAAGATCCTATTAATAGTAAACTAGTAACCTAAGGTTTTACAGTAATGAGTAAATGACAAAAAAATCCACTTCTGGGTCCACTTAGTGTGTGCTTAGGCTGAACAATGAAGCATTTTCGTGTAGAGACCTTTTCTGGAGTTAAACGCCAGCTTTCATGCCAGTTTGGGCGTTTAACTCCAAGTTTTATGCCAGTTCCAGCGTTAAACGCTGGAAATTCTAAGGCTGATTTGCCACGCCGGTTTGGGCCATCAAATCTCGGGCAAAGTATGGACTATCATATATTGCTGGAAAGCCCAGGATGTCTACTTTCCAACACCGTTGAGAGCGCACCAATTGGGCTTCTGTAGCTCCAGAAACTCCACTTCGAGTGCAGGGAGGTCAGAATCCAACAGCATCTGCAGTCCTTTTCAGTCTCTGAATCAGATTTTTGCTCAGGACCCTCAATTTCAGCCAGAAAATACCTGAAATCACAGAAAAACACACAAACTCATAGTAAAGTCCAGAAAAGTGAATTTTAACTAAAAACTAATAAAAATATACTAAAAACTTAACTAAATATACTAAAAGCATACTAAAAACAATGCCAAAAAGCGTATAAATTATCCGCTCATCACAACACCAAACTTAAATTGTTGCTTGTCCCCAAGCAACTGAAAATCAAAATCGAATAAAAAGAAGAGAATATACTATAGACCCCAAAATATCAAAGAAACATAGTTCCAATTAGATGAGCGGGACTAGTAGCTTTTTGCCTCCGAACAGTTTTGGCATCTCACTCTATCCTTTGAAGTTCAGAATGATTGGCATCTATAAGAACTCAGAACTCAGATAGTGTTATTGACTCTCCTAGTTAAGTATAATGATTCTTGAACATAGCTAGTGTATGAGTCTTGGCTGTGGCCCAAAGCACTCTGTCTTCCAGTATTACCACCGGATACATACATGCCACAGACACATAATTGGGTGAACCCCTTTAGATTATGACTCAGCTTTGCTAGAGTCCCCAATTAGAGGTGTCCAGGGTTCTTAAGCACACTCTTTTTTGCCTTGGTTCACAACTTTTTTTTTTCTTTTTCTCTCTTTTTTTTTCGAAAATATTTTTTTTTTTGTATTCACTGCTTTTTCTTGCTTCAAGAATCAATTTGATGATTTTTCAGATCCTCAATAACAGTTCTCTTTCTCCCTCATTCTTTCAAGAGCCAACAATTTTTAACATTCTCAAAACAACAAATTCAAAAGACATATGCACTGTTCAAGCATTCATTCAGAAAACAAAAAGTATTGTCACCACATCAAACTAATTCAACTAGTTTCAAGGATAAATTTCGAAACCCTGTACTTCTTGTTCTTTTGCGATTAAAGCATTTTTCATTTAAGAGAGGTGATGGATTCATAGGACATTCATAACTTTAAGGCATAATCTTTAAATTTTATTAATTATGAATTAAGAACAAGACTCAAATATAGATATAAAGTGAAACCAAAAGAAAAAATTAGAAAACAAAAATTTAAACTAGGCTCCTAATGATAGAGGTTTTCACAGAGTTAGGACTCAACAACCTTGATTTTGAGAAGTGGATGCTCCCTCAGCTTGAGAGGAGAGCTTTTGGCGTTTCAGCTCTTGGAGTTCACGCCCCTGCTTCTCTTGTTCCTTCAGCAATTTGCAGAGCATGCAGTTCTGATTCTGCTGTTCTTCCTTGAGTTGCTCCATAGTCTCTTGCAACTTGTTGATAGATGCTTCTAGGCTGGCCCAGTAGCCAATTTCAGGGAATTCAGGGAGGAACTCCTGCGCCCTCCTTTTGATAGAGTTGTCTTGCATTTGTCCTTCCATTGACTTCTTGGTGATTGGATGTTCAATGGGTATGAATTCATCTACTCCCATCTTTACCCCAGCCTCTTTACATAGCAAGGAGATCAAGCTTGGGTAAGCCAATTTGGCTTCAGTGGAATTCTTGTTTGCAATTGTGTAGATCTCACAGGCAATCACATGATGCACCTCCACTTCTTTTCCAAGCATAATGCAATGAATCATCACTGCTCTCTTGATAGAGACCTCAGAACGGCTGCTAGTGGGCAGTATGGAACGCCCAATAAAGTCTAGCCAACCTCTTGCAATTGGTTTGAGGTCTCCCCTCTTGAGTTGGTTTGGGACACCCTTTGAGTTGGTTATCCACTTAGTTCCAGGGAGGCATATGTCCTCTAGAACTTGATCCAACCCTTTATCTGCTCTCACCATTCTCCTATTAAAGGAGTCAGGATCATCTTGCAGTTGAGGCAACTTGAAGATTTCTCTTATTTTGTCCAGATGGAAGTACATAACTTTCCCTCTGACCATGGTTCTGTAGGTATGGTAAGCGGTTCCAGTCATTCTCTGCTTATCTGTTAGCCACAGATTTGAGTAAAATTCCTGAACCATGTTCCTTCCAACCTTTATCTCAGGATTGGTTAGAACTTCCCATCCTCTGTTTCGAATTTGCTCTTGGATCCCCGGATATTCATCTTCTTTCAGATCAAACTTCACTTCCGGGATCACTGACCTCAGACCCATTATTTTGTGATAATGGTCTTCATGTTCTTTGGTTAAGAACTTCTCTTGATTCCAAAGATTCTTTGGATTGTTCTCTTTCTTTCCTCTTAAATTGGGTTGTTTTCCCTTAGGAGCCATGATCTTGATGAATCTTGGCTTAGTGATCACGGAAAAGCACACCAAACTTAGAGGTTTGCTTGTCCTCAAGCAAAAGAAAGGAAAGAGGGGAGGGAAGAGAAGAGCAAATTCGAATTGTGTGTAGGAATGATGGGTCCAAACGTGTATTTATAAAGTGGGGGGGAAGAGATTTCGAAAAAAAAGACAAATTTGAAAGGAGATTTGAGAAGATATGGAAAGAATTTGAGAGAAGGGTGAGTTTTTAAACAAGATTTGTGATTGATTTGAGAGATTTGAAGAATGATTTTGATTTTTTGAAGATTTGAAAGTAAATGATGAAAGGTTGAAGTGTATTTATGTAGAAGAGTATGGGTAAGAAAAGGAAAGTTAGCAAAAATTTGATTTGAAAACAAAATTGTGGTCCCCCCACCTTTCTGGCGTTAAACGCCCAGAATGGCACCCATTCTGGCGTTTAACGCCCATTTGTTGCCCCTTTTGGGCGTTTAACGCCCAGCCAGGTGCCCTGGCTGGCGTTAAACGCCAGAATTCCTTTATCACTGGGCGTTTTTCTAAACGCCCAGGATGCTGCACACCTGGCGTTAAACGCCCAGAATGGTGCCCATTCTGGCGTTTAACGCCCAAAATGGCACCATTCCTGGCGTTAAACGCCCAGAATGGTACCCATTCTGGCGTTTAACGCCCAAAATGTCCCTTACTGGCGTTTTTTCGCCAGTAAGCTCTTTTTCTCTGCTTTTTGAGCTGAATCCTTCTGTAACTCTGTGAATTCCTTCATTTTTGATACTTGCCTCTGTAAAAACAAATCATATAGCCTCCTAATGACTGGGTTGCCTCCCAGCAAGCGCTTCTTTACTGTCTTTAGCTGGACCTTTACTGAGAATCACTCAAGTCTCAGTTTTGAGCATTCTTGCTCAAAATTGCTTTCAAGATAATGCTTGATTCTCTGTCCATTAACAATGAACTTTTTGTCAGAATCAATATCCTGAAGCTCAACATATCCATATGGTGACACTCCTGTGATCACATACGGACCCCTCCACCGGGATTTGAGTTTTCCTGGAAACAATTTGAGCCTAGAGTTGAAGAGCATAACTTTTTGTCCTGGCTCAAAGACTCTGGTTGACAACTTCTTGTCATGCCACTTCTTTGCCTTTTCCTTATAAATTTTTGCATTTTCAAAGGCATTGAGTCTGAACTCCTCTAGCTCATTTAACTGGAGCAATCTTTTTTCACCAACTAACTGAGCATCCATGTTTAGGAATCTGGTTGCCCAGTAGGCTTTATGTTCCAGTTCCACGGGCAAATGACAGGCCTTCCCATACACCAGTTGGTATGGAGAGGTTCCTATAGGAGTCTTGAATGCTGTTCTGTATGCCCACAGAGCATCATCCAAGCTCTTTGCCCAATCCTTTCTTCGGGCTATCACAGTCCGTTCTAGGATTCTTTTTAGCTCTCTGTTAGAGACTTCAGCTTGCCCATTTGTCTGTGGATGATACGGAGTTGCCACTTTATGGCTAATTCCATATCTAACCATAGCAGAGTATAGCTGTCTATTGCAGAAATGAGAGCCCCCGTCGCTGATTAGTACTCTGGGAACACCAAATCTGCTGAAGATGTGTTTCTGGAGGAATTTCAGCACGGTCTTGGTATCATTAGTGGGTGTAGCAATTGCTTCTACCCACTTAGATACATAGTCCACTGCCACCAGAATGTAAGTGTTTGAGTATGATGGTGGGAATGGACCCATGAAGTCAATTCTCCATACATCAAACAATTCTATCTCTAATATCCCTTGTTGAGGCATGGCATATCCGTGAGGCAAGTTACCAGCTCTTTGGCAACTGTCACAGTTACGCACAAACTCTCGGGAATCTTTATAGAGAGTAGGCCAGTAGAAGCCACATTGGAGAACTTTAGTGGCTGTTCGCTCACTTCCAAAATGTCCTCCATACTATGATCCATGGCAATGCCATAGGATCCTTTGTGCTTCTTCTCTGGGTACACATCTGCGGATCATTCCGTCTGCACATCTCTTAAAGAGATATGGTTCATCCCAGAGGTAGTACTTGGCATCAGAAATTAATTTCTTTCTTTGCACTCTGTTGTACTCCTGGGGTATGAACCTCACAGCTTTATAATTTACAATATCTGCAAACCATGGAGCTTCCTGAATGGCAAAGAGTTGCTCATCTGGGAAAGTCTCAGAGATCTCAGTAGATGGGAGGGACGCCCCAGCTACTGGTTCTATTCGGGACAGATGATCAGCTACTTGGTTCTCTGTCCCTTTTCTGTCTCTTATTTCTATATCAAACTCTTGCAGAAGCAACACCCATCTTATTAGCCTGGGTTTTGAATCCTGCTTTGTGAGTAAGTATTTAAGAGCAGCATGGTCAGTGTACACAATCACTTTGGATCCTACTAGATAAGATCTAAACTTGTCAATGGCATAAACCACTGCAAGTAATTCTTTTTCTGTGGTTGTGTAATTCTTCTGTGCATCATTTAGAACACGGCTAGCATAATAAATGACGTGCAGAAGTTTGTTATGCCTCTGTCCCAACACTGCACCAATGGCATGATCACTGGCATCACACATTAATTCAAATGGCAATGTCCAATCTGGTGCAGAGATGACTGGTGCTGTGACCAGCTTAGCTTTCAGGGTCTCAAACGCCTGCTGACACTGTGTGTCAAACACAAATAGTGTGTCAGCAGCCAGCAGGTTACTCAAAGGTTTTGCAATTTTCGAAAAATCCTTTATAAACCTTCTATAGAATCCTGCATGCCCCAAAAAGCTTCTGATTGCCTTAACATTGGCAGGTGGTGGTAATTTTTCAATTACCTCTACCTTTGCCTTATCCACCTCTATTCCCCTGCTTGAAATTTTGTGCCCAAGGACAATTCCCTCAGTCACCAAAAAGTGACATTTCTCCCATTTAAAACCAGGTTAGTCTCTTGTCACCTTTTCAGGACAAGTGCTAGGTGTTTAAGACAGGAGCTGAATGAGTCTCCATATACTGAAAAGTCATCCATGAAGACTTCTAGAAATTTCTCTACCATATCTGAGAAGATAGAGAGCATGCACCTCTGAAAGGTTGCAGGTGCATTGCACAGACCAAAAGGCATCCTTCTGTAGGCAAACACGCCAGAAGGGCAAGTAAATGCTATTTTCTCTTGGTCCTGAGGATCTACTGCAATTTGGTTGTAACCTGAATAGCCATCCAAAAAGCAGTAATAATCATGACCAGCTAGTCTTTCTAGCATTTGGTCTATGAATGGTAAAGGAAAATGATCCTTTCTGGTGGCTGTATTGAGCCTTCTGTAGTCAATACACATACGCCACCCTGTGACTGTTCTTGTAGGAACCAGTTTATTTTTTTCATTATGAACCACTGTCATGCCTCCCTTTTTGGGGACAACTTGGACAGGGCTCACCCAGGGGCTATCAGAAATAGGATAAATAATCCCAGCCTCTAGTAATTTAGTGACCTCTTTCTGCACCACCTCCTTCATGGCTGGATTTAGCCTCCTCTGTGGTTGGACCACTGGTTTGGCATTATCCTCCAACAGGATCTTGTGCATGCATCTAGCTGGGCTAATGCCCTTAAGATCACTTATGGACCACCCAAGAGCTGTCTTGTGTGTCCTTAGCACTTGAATCAGTGCTTCCTCTTCCTGTGGATTCAAAGCAGAGCTTATAATCACTGGAAAAGTGTCACCCTCTCCCAGAAATGCATACTTCAGGGATGGTGGTAGTGGTTTGAGTTCAGGTTTGGGAGGCTTATCCTCTTCCTGAGGAATTTTCGAAAATTCCTTTGTTTCCTGTGGTTCTTCTTGATCAGGCTGAGCATCCTTGAAGATGTCTTCAAGCTCTGATTCTAGGCTTTCAGTCATATTGATCTCTTCCACCAAAGAGTCAATGATGTCAGCACCCATGCAGTCATTTGGTGTGTCTGGATACTGCATGGCTTTCACAGCATTCAACTTGAACTCATCCTCATTGACTCTCAGGGTTACTTTCCCTTTTTGTACATCAATGAGAGTACGTCCAGTTGCTAGGAAAGGTCTTTCTAGAATGAGAGTTGCACTCTTGTGCTCCTCCATTTCCAGCACCACAAAGTCAGTTGGAAAGGCAAATGGCCTAACCTTGACAATCATATCCTCTATTATACCTGATGGATGTTTAATGGAGCCATCAGCAAGTTGGAGGCATATCCTGGTTGGTTTGACTTCTCCAGTCAACCCAAGCTTTCTGATAGTGGATGCAGGTATTAGATTGATGCTTGCTCCAAGATCACATAGGGCTGTCTTGGTGCAAGCGCCTTCTAATGTGCATGGTATCATAAAGCTTCCAGGATCTTGAAGCTTTTCTGGTAAGCTTTTCAGAATGACTGCACTGCATTTTTCAGTGAGAAACACTTTTTCAGTTTCTCTCCAATCCTTCTTATGACTTAAGATCTCTTTCATGAACTTAGCATAAGAAGGTATTTGCTCAAGTGCCTCTGCAAATGGAATCTTTATTTCAAGAGTCCTTAGATAGTCTGCAAAGCGGGCAAATTGCTTATCCTGCTCTGCTTGGCGGAGTTTCTGAGGATAAGGCATCTTGGCTTTATAGTCTTCAACCTTAGATGCTGCAGGTTTATTCCTTACAGAAGTGGTTGAAGAAGCCTTGTTGGAGGGATTACTGTCAGCACTCTCAGGTGTCTGATCTTCCCTTGGCGTCTGAACGCCAGGATTGGGTGGAAAATGGGCGTTTAACGCCAACTTTTCCCCCTTTTCTGGCGTTTGAACGCCAGAACTGGGCAGGGAATGGGCGTTTAACGCCAGCTTTCCCTCCCTTTCTGGCGTTTGAATGCCAATAACATTCCTCTCTGGGCTCTTACTGTCCTCAGAGGGATTTTGAACAGTGGTTTGGTTATCATCTGTCAATTGTTCCTTGTTTGGCTTTTTGCTCTTTTGAGCAGTGTTATTCAGTGTCTTCCCACTCCTCAGTTGAACTGCTTGACATCCCTCTGTTATCTGTTTAGATATTTGCTGTTTTGCTTGATTCAACTGCAGTTCTATGTTCTTGTTAGCAACTTTAGTATCATGGAGCATTTCTTTAAATTCTGCTAACTGTTCTGTCATCAGGAGCAATTGTTGATTAAGCTCAATCATCTGTTCTTGAGGATTAGGATCAGTGACTACTGCCATGACTTCCTCTTTTGGAGAGAACTCATTGCTAGAGTATAAGTATTGGTTTCTAGCAACAGTGTCTATAAGCTCTTGAGCTTCTTCAATTGTCTTCCTCATGTGTATAGATCCACCAGCTGAGTGGTCTAAAGACATCTGAGCTTTTTCTGTAAGCCCATAGTAGAAGATGTCTAACTGTACCCACTCTGAAAATATTTCAGAGGAGCATTTTCTAAGCATACCTCTATACCTCTCCCAGGCATTATAAAGGGATTCATTATCCTCTTGTTTAAAGCCTTGGATGTCCAGCCTTAGCTGTGTCATCCTCTTTGGAGGGTAAAAATGATTCAGGAATTTGTCTGATAACTGTTTCCATGTCTTTATGCTTGCTGTAGGTTGGTTATTCAACCACCTTTTAGCTTGATCTTTTAAGCAAATGGAAACAATAATAGTCTGTAGACATCCTGATCTACCTCTTTATCATGTACTGTGTCAGCAATTTGTAAGAACTGTGCCAGAAACTCAGTAGGTTCTTCCTGTGGAAGACCGGAATACTGGCAATTTTGCTGCACTATGATAATGAGTTGAGGATTTAGCTCAAAGCTGCTTGCTTTGATGGGAGGTGTACAGATGCTACTCCCATATGCAGTTGTAATGGGGTTAGCATATGACCCCAGAGTCCTTTTGGACTGATCAATCCCACTTAGGTCCATAATGGACACAAGGGAAATGATAATGATTGCAAATAGATAAATTTTGTTTTTTTTTTTTTTGAATTAACCGAAAAAAAATAAAACAAAAGGAAATTAAAATAAAAATTCGAAAATCAAAAAGAAAATAAGATCAAAGAAATTGAGAACTGAATCAATTAGTTAATTAAAAAGATTTTGAAAATAGCAATTAAAAAGATATGATTAAAAAAATTTTATGAAAAAGATTTGATTTTTAAAAAGAAGAGAGAGAAAAACAACAAAATGACACCAAACTTAAAATTTTTAGAAAATCAAACACAAATTTTCGAAAATTTTAAAGGAAAAACACAAAGAGGACACCAAACTTAGAATTTTTACGGATCAAAAAGGGACTAAAGACATGCAAATTCGAAAATTATAAGAAAAACAAAAGCATGCAATTGACACCAAACTTAAAATATGAAACTAGACTCAACTAAAAGACTCTAAACCAACAAAAATAAAACAGTCCTAATCTAAGCAACAAGATAAGCCGTCAGTTGTCCAAACTCGAACAATCCCCGGCAACGACGCCAAAAACTTGGTGCACGAAATTGCAATCACACTTTTGCAATCCCGCACAACTAACCAGCAAGTGCACTGGGTCGTCCAAGTAATACCTTACGTGAGTAAGGGTCGATCCCACGGAGATTGTCGGCTTGAAGCAAGCTATGGTTATCTTGTAAATCTTAGTCAGGATATCAGAAATTATCAGGATTGATTGCGAAAAGCAAAAGAACATGAAATAAGTACTTGTTATGCAGTAATGGAGAATAGGTTGAGGCCTTGGAGATGCTCCATCTTCTGAATCTCTGCTTTCCCACTGTCTTCTTCATCAAACACGCAAGTCTCCTTCCATGGCAAGCTGTATGTAGGGTTTCACCGTTGTCAGTGGCTACCTCCCATCCTCTCAGTGGAAATGTTCAACGCACCCTGTCACGGCACGGCTATCCATCTGTCGGTTCTCGATCAGGCCAGAATAGAATCCATTGATTCTTTTGCGTCTGTCACTAACGCCCCGCCTTCAGGAGTTTAAAGCTCGTCACAGTCATTCAATCATTGAATCCTACTCAGAATACCATAGACAAGGTTTAGACCTTCCGGATTATCTTGAATGCCGCCATCAGTTCTAGCTTATACCACGAAGATTCTGATTAAGGAATCCAAGAGATATCTACTCAATCTAAGGTAGAACGGAGGTGGTTGTCAGGCACACGTTCATAGTTGAGAACATGATGAGTGTCACGGATCATCACATTCATCCGGGTTAAGAACAAGTGATATCTTAGAATGGAAGCAAGCATGATTGAATAAGAAACAGTAGTAATTGCATTAATCCATCAAGACACAGCAGAGCTCCTCACCCCCAACCATGGGGTTTAGAGACTCATGCCGTGGAAGGTACACAAAGAAACGTGTAAAGTGTCATGAGGTACAGATACAATGTCAAAAGATCCTATTAATAGTAAACTAGTAACCTAAGGTTTTACAGTAATGAGTAAATGACAGAAAAATCCACTTCTGGGTCCACTTAGTGTGTGCTTGGGCTGAACAATGAAGTATTTTCGTGTAGAGACTTTTTCTGGAGTTAAACGCCAGCTTTCATGCCAGTTTGGGCGTTTAACTCCAAGTTTTATGCCAGTTCCAGCGCGTTAAACGCTGGAAATTCTAAGGCTGATTTGCCACGCCGGTTTGGGCCATCAAATCTCGGGCAAAGTATGGACTATCATATATTGCTAGAAAGCCCAGGATGTCTACTTTCCAACGCCGTTGAGAGCGCGCCAACTGGGCTTCTGTAGCTCCAGAAAATTCACTTCGAGTGCAGGGAGGTCAGAATCCAACAACATCTGCAGTCCTTTTCAGTCTCTGAATCAGATTTTTGCTCAGGACCCTCAATTTCAGCCAGAAAATACCTGAAATCACAGAAAAACACACAAACTCATAGTAAAGTCCAGAAAAGTGAATTTTAACTAAAAACTAATAAAAATATACTAAAAACTTAACTAAATATACTAAAAGCATACTAAAAACAATGCCAAAAAGCGTATAAATTATCCGCTCATCAGTTGTCAGGCACACGTTCATAGGTGAGAATGATGATGAGTGTCACGGATCATCACATTCATCAAGTTAAGGAACAAGTGATATCTTAGAACAAGAACAAGCTGAATTGAATAGAAGAACAATAGTAATTGCATTAATACTCGAGGTACAGTAGAGCTCCACACCTTAATCTATGGTGTGTAGAAACTCCACCGTTGAAAATACATAAGAACAAGGTCTAGGCATGGCCGTGAGGCCAGCCCCATGATCTAAGATAGCATAAGACTACTCAAAGATAGCTACCAAGATCATAATACAATACTAAAAGGTCCTATTTGTAGAAAACTAGTAGCCTAGGGTTTACAGAAATGAGTAAATGACAGAAAAATCCACTTCCGGGCCCACTTGGTGTGTGCTTGGGCTGAGCATTGAAGCATTTTCGTGTAGAGACTTCTCTTGGAGTTAAACGCCAGTTTTTGTGCCAGTTTGGGCGTTTAACTCCCATTCTTGTGCCAGTTCCGGCGTTTAACGCCGGGCAGTTTTGAGCTGATTTGGAACGCCAGTTTGGGCCATCAAATCTCGGGCAAAGTATGAACTATTATAAATTGCTGGAAACAGGATGTCTACTTTCCAACGCCGTTGAGAGAGCGCCAATTCAGCTTCTATAGCTCCAGAAAATCCACTTCGAGTGCAGGGAGGTCAGAATCCAACAGCATCTACAGTCCTTTTCAGCCTCTGAATCAGATTTTTGCTCAGGTCCCTCAATTTCAGCCAGAAAATACCTGAAATCACAGAAAAACACACAAACTCATAGTAAAGTCCAGAAAAGTGAATTTTAACTAAAAACTAATAAAAATATAATAAAAACTAACTAAAACATACTAAAAATATACTAAAAACAATGCCAAAAAGCGTATAAATTATCCGCTCATCACAACACCAAACTTAAATTGTTGCTTGTCCCCAAGCAACTGAAAACCAAATAAGATAAAAAGAAGAGAATATACAATGAATTCCAAAAACATCTATGAAGATCAATATTAATTAGATGAGCGGGGCTTTTAGCTTTTTGCCTCTGAATAGTTTTGGCATCTCACTCTATCCTTTGAAATTCAGAACGATTGGCTTCTATAGGAACTCAGAATCCAGATAGTGTCATTGATTCTCCTAGTTAAGTATGATGATTCTTGAACACAGCTACTTTATGAGTCTTGGCCGTGGCCCAAAGCACTCTGTCTTCCAGTATTACCACCGGATACATACATGCCACAGACACATAATTGGGTGAACCTTTTCAGATTGTGACTTAGCTTTGCTAGAGTCCCCAATTAGAGGTGTCCAGGGTTCTTAAGCACACTCTTTTTGCCTTGGATCACAACTTCATTATTATTTTTTTTCTTTTTTTTTTGAATATTCACTGCTTTTTCTTGCTTCAAGAATCATTTTTATGATTTTTCAGATCCTCAGTAACATGTCTCCTTTTTCATCATTCTTTCAAGAGCCAACATTCATGAACAACAAATTCAAAAGACATATGCACTGTTTAAGCATACATTCAGAAAACAAAAGTATTGCCACCACATCAAAATAATTAATCTGTTATAAAATTCAAAATTCATGCAATTCTTCTCTTTTTCAATTAAGAACATTTTTCATTTAAGAAAGGTGATGGATTCATAGGACATTCATAACTTTAAGGCATAGACACTAAGACACTAATGATCATAAGACACAAACATAAATAAAACATAAAGCATCATTTTCGAAAAACAGGAAAATAAAGAACAAGGAAATTAAAGAACGGGTCCACCTTAGTGATGGCGGCTTGTTCTTCCTCTTGAAGATCTTATGGAGTGCTTGAGCTCCTCAATGTCTCTTCCTTGTCTTTGTTGCTCCTCTCTCATGATTCTTTGATCTTCTCTAATTTCATGGAGGAGAATGGAATGTTCTTGGTGCTCCACCCTTAGTTGTCCCATGTTGGAACTCAATTCTCCTAGGGAGGTGTTGATTTGCTCCCAATAGTTTTGTGGAGGAAAGTGCTTCCCTTGAGGCATCTCAAAGATTTCATGATGAGTGGGATCTCTTGTTTGCTCTATCCTTTTCTTAGTGATGGGCTTGTCCTCATCAATGAGGATTTGGTCCAACCTTTGATCAAAGTTGACCCTTTTTGAGTTTGAAAGGAACCTCAGGGATCACCTTCTTCATGGCCACAACTTCATAGAAGTGGTCTTGATGCACCCTTGAGATGAATCTCTCCATCTCCCATGACTCGGAGGTGGAAGCTTTTGCCTTCCCTTTCCTCTTTCTAGAGGTTTCTCCGGCCTTAGATGCCATAAATAGTTATGGAAAAACAAAAAGCAATGCTTTTACCACACCAAACTTAGAAGGTTTGCTCGTCCTCGAGCAAAAGAAGTAAGAAGAGAGTAGAAGAAGAAGAAATAGAGGAGATGGAGATGGCTTTGTGGTTCGGCCAAAGGGGGAGAAGTAGTGTTTAGGTTGTGTGCAAATGAAGGAGTGAAGATGGGTTTATATAGGGGTGGAGAGAGGGGTAGGGTTCGGTTATGAATGGGTGGGTTTGGGAGGGAAAGTGGTTTGAATTTGAATAGTGAGGTATGTGGGGTTTTATGAAGGATGGATGTGAGTGGTGAAGGGAATAGTGGGATTTGATAGGTGAGGGGTTTTTGGGGAAGAGTGGTTGAGGTGATTGGTGAATGGGTGAAGAAGAAGAGAGAGGGTGGTGGGGTAGATGGGGATCCTGTGGGGTCCACAGATCCTGAGGTGTCAAGAAAAATTCATCCATACACCATGTGGCGAGCAAATATGCTCTTTATGCCAATTCTGGCGTTAAACGCTGGGCTGGTGCCCATTTCTGGCGTTTAACGCCAGCTTCTTGCCCTTTCCTGGCGTTTAACGCCAGTCTGGTGCCCCTTTCTGGCGTTAAACGCCTAGAATGGTGCAGACTGGGCGATAAACGCCCATTTGCTGCCCTTACTGCGTTTAAACGCCAGCAAGATCTTCCTCCAGGGTGTGATGTTTTTCTTTCTGTTTTTCATTCTGTTTTTGCTTTTTCAACTGCTTTTGTGACTTCTCATGATCATCAACCTACAGAAAACATAAAATAACAAAGGAAAGTAGATAATTATAACATTGGGTTGCCTCCCAACAAGCGCTTCTTTTAATGTCAGTAGCTTGACATTGGGCTCTCATGGAGCCTCACAGATACTCAGAGCAATGTTGGAACATCCCAACACCAAACTTAGAGTTTGAATGTGGGGGTTCAACACCAAACTTAGAAGTTGGTTGTGGCCTCCCAACACCAAACTTAGAGTTTGGCTGTGTGGGCTCTGTTTGGCTCTGTTTTGAGAGAAGCTCTTCATGCTTCCTCTCTATGGTAACAGAGGGATATCCTTGAGCCTTAAACACAAAGGATTCTTCATTTACTTGAATGATCAATTCTCCTCTGTCCACATCAATCACAGCCTTTGCTGTGGCTAGGAAGGGTCTGCCAAGGATGATGGATTCATCCATACACTTCCCAGTCTCTAGGACTATGAAATCAGCAGGGATGTAATGGTCTTCAACCTTTACCAACACATCCTTTACAAGTCCATAAGCTTGTTTTCTTGAATTGTCTGCCATCTCTAGTGAGATTCTTGCAGCTTGCACCTCAAAGATCCCTAACTTCTCCATTACAGAGAGAGGCATGAGGTTTATACTTGACCCTAGGTCACACAGAGCCTTCGTAAAGGTCATGGTGCCTATGGTACAAGGTATTGAAAACTTCCCAGGATCTTGTCTCTTTTGAGGTAATTTCTACCTAGACAAGTCATCCAGTTCATTGGAGAGCAAATGGGGTTCATCCTCCCAAGTCTCATTACCAAATAACTTGTCATTTAGCTTCATGATTGCTCCAAGGTATTTAGCAACTTGCTCTTCAGTGACATACTCATCCTCTTCAGAGGAAGAATACTCATCAGAGCTCATGAAAGGCAGAATTAAATCCAATGGAATCTCTATGGTCTCAGTCTGAGCCTCAGATTCCCATGGTTCCTCATTAGGGAACTCATTGGACGCCAGTGGACGTTGATGAGCGGATAATTTATACGCTTTTTGGCATTGTTTTTAGTATGTTTTTAGTATATTTTAGTTAGTTTTATTACATTTTTATTAGTTTGTAGTTAAAATTCACTTTTCTGGGCTTTACAATGAGTTTGTGTGTTTTTCTGTGATTTCAGGTATTTTCTGGCTGAAATTGAGGGATCTGAGCAAAAATCTGATTCAGAGGCTGAAAAGGACTGCAAATGCTGTTGGATTCTGACCTCCCTACACTCGAAGTGGATTTTCTGGAGCTACAGAAGCCCAATTGGCGCGCTCTCAATTGCGTTGGAAAGTAGACATCCTGGGCTTTCCAGCATTGTATAATAGTCCATACTTTACCCGAGATTTGATGGCCCAAACCGGCGTTACAAATCAGCTTACCATGGAAGGAGCCTAGCGTGCTTGAAGAAGAAGACTGTAGGAAAGCAGAGGTTCAGAAGATAGAGCATCTCCAAAACCTCAACCTGTTCCCCATTACTGCACAACAAGTACTTATTTCATGTTCTTTTGCTTTTTACAATCAACCCTGATAATTATTGATATCCTGACTAAGAGTTACAAGATAACCATAGCTTGCTTCAAGCCGACAATCTCCGTGGGATCGACCCTTACTCACGTAAGGTATTACTTGGATGACCCAGTGCACTTGCTGGTTAGTTGTGCGGGATTGCAAAAGTGTGATTGCAATTTCGTGCACCAAGTTTTTGGCGCCATTGCCGGGGATTGTTCGAGTTTGGACAACTGACGGTCTATCTTGTTGCTTAGATTAGGACTGTTTTATTTTTGTTGGTTTAGAGTCTTTTATTTGAGTTTAGTTTCATATTTTAAGTTTGGTGTCAATTGCATGCTTTTGTTTTCTTTTAATTTTTCGAAATTGCATGTTCTTAGTCCTTTCTTGTTCTTTAAAAATTCTAAGTTTGGTGTCTTCTTTGTGTTTTCCTTTAAGTTTTCTAAAATTTGTGTCTGATTTTCTAAAAATTTTAAGTTTGGTGTCATTTTGTTGTTTTTCTCTTTCCTCATTTCAAAAATCAAATCTTTTTCAAAATAATTTTCAATCATATATTTTCAATTGCTAATTCCAAGATCTTTTTAATTAACTAATTGATTTAGTTTTCAATTTGCTTTGATCTTATTTTCTTTTAGTTTTCGAAATTTGATTTTATTTTCTATTTGTTTTATTTTATTATTTTCGGTCAAATAAAAAAAAAGATATACTTTACTTGTGAATCCATATCATATTCCGTTTCTCCATCATGGACCTAAGTGGAATTGAACAGTCCAGAAGGACTCTGGGGTCATATGCTAACCCCATTACAGCTGCATATGGGAGTAGCATCTGTATACCTCCCATTAAAGCAAGCAGCTTTGAGCTAAATCCTCAACTCATTATCATGGTGCAGCAAAATTGCCAGTATTCCGGTCTTCCACAGGAAGAACCTACTGAGTTTCTGACACAATTCTTACAAATTGTTGACACAGTACGTGATAAAGAGGTAGATCAGGATGTCTACAGACTATTACTGTTTCCATTTGCTGTAAAAGATCAAGCTAAGAGGTGGTTGAATAACCAACCTACAGCAAGCATAAAGACATGGAAACAGTTTTCAGACAAATTCCTGAATCAATTTTACCCTCCAAAAAGGATGACACAGCTAAGGCTTGACATCCAAGGCTTTAAATAAGAGGATAATGAATCCTTTTATAATGCCTGGGAGAGGTATAGAGGTATGCTAAGAAAATGCCCCTCTGAAATGTTTTCAGAGTGGGTACAGTTAGACATCTTCTACTATGGGCTTACAGAAAAAGCTCAGATGTCTCTAGACCACTCAGCTGGTGGATCTATACATATGAGGAAGACGATTGAAGAGGCTCAAGAGCTTATAGATACTGTTGCTAGAAATCAACATTTGTACTCTAGCAATGAGTTCTCTACAAAAGAAGAAGTTATGGCAGTAGCCACTGATCCTAATCCTCAAGAACAGATGGTTGAGCTTAATCAGCAATTACACCTGATGACAAAACAGTTAGCAGAATTTAAAGAGATGCTCTAAGAAACTAAAATTGCTAACAAGAACATAGAATCACAGTTGAATCAGGCAAAACAGCAGTTATCTAAACAGATAACAGAAGAATGCCAAGCAGTTCAACTGAGGAATGGGAAAACATTGAATAACACTGCTCAAAATAGCAAAAAGCCAATAAAGGAACAATTGACAGAGGATAACCAAACCACTGCCCAAAATCCCTCTGAGGACAGTAAGAGCCCAGAGAGGAATACTCTTGGTGTTCAAATGCTAGAAAGGGGGGAAAGCTGGCGTTAAACGCCCATTCCCTGCCCAGTTCTGGCGTTCAAATGCCAGAAAAGGGGGAAAGGTTGGTGTTAAACGCCCATTCCTCACCCAATCCTGGCGTTCAAACGCCAATGAGGGATCAGACACCTGAGAGTGCTGATAGTAACCCCTCTAAAAAGGCTTCTCCAACCACCTCTGTAAGGAATAAACCTGCAGCAACTATGGTTGAAGAATATAAAGCCAAGATGCCTTATCCTCAGAAACTCCGCCAAGCGGAACAGGATAAGCAATTTGCCCGCTTTGCAGACTATCTAAGGACTCTTGAAATAAAGATTCCGTTTGCAGAGGCACTTGAGCAAATACCTTCTTATGCTAAGTTCATGAAAGAGATCTTAAGTCATAAGAAGGATTGGAGAGAAACTGAAAAAGTGTTTCTCACTGAAGAATGCAGTGCGGTCATTCTGAAAAGCTTACCAGAAAAGCTTCAAGATCCAGGAAGCTTTATGATACCATGCACATTAGAAGGTGCTTGCACCAAGACAGCCCTGTGTGACCTTGGAGCAAGTATCAATCTAATACCTGCATCCACTATCAGAAAGCTTGGGTTGACTGAAGAAGTCAAACCAACCCGGATATGCCTCCAACTTGCTGATGGCTCCATTAAATATCCATCAGGCATAATTGAGGACATGATTGTCAAGGTTGGGGCATTCGCCTTTCCAACTGACTTTGTAGTGCTGGAAATGGAGGAGCACAAGAGTGCAACTCTCATTCTAGGAAGACCTTTCCTAGCAACTGGACGAACTCTTATTGATGTACAAAAAGGGGAAGTAACCCTGAGAGTCAATGAGGATGAGTTTAAGTTGAATGCTGTAAAAGCTATGCAGCATCCAGGCACACCAGATGACTGCATGAGCGCAGACATTATTGACTCTTTGGTAGAAAAGATCAATATGACTGAAAGTCTAGAATCAGAGCTAGAGGACATCTTCAAGGATGTTCAGCCTGATCAAGAAGAACCAGAGGAAACAAAAGAATTTTTGAAAATTCCTCAGGAAGAGGATAAGCCTCCCAAACCTGAGCTCAAACCACTACCACCATCCCTGAAGTACGCATTTCTGGGAGAGGGTGACACTTTTCCAGTGATCATAAGCTCTGCTTTGAATCCATAGGAAGAGGAAGCACTGATTCAAGTGTTAAGGACATACAAGACAGCTCTTGGGTGGTCCATAAGTGATCTTAAGGGCATTAGCCCAGCAAGATGCATGCACAAGATCCTACTGGAGGATAATGCCAGACCAGTGGTTCAACCACAAAGGCGGCTAAATCCAACCATGAAGGAGGTGGTGCAGAAAGAGGTCACTAAATTACTAGAGGCTGGGATTATTTATCCTATTTCTGATAGCCCCTGGGTGAGCCCTGTCCAAGTTATCCCCAAGAAGGGAGGCATGACAGTGGTTCATAATGAAAAAAATGAACTGGTTTCTACAAGAACAGTTACAAGGTGGCGTATGTGTATTGACTACAGAAGGCTCAATACAGCCACCAGAAAGGATCATTTTCCTTTACCATTCATAGACCAAATGCTAGAAAGACTAGCTGGTCAAGATTATTACTGCTTTTTGGATGGCTATTCAGGTTACAACCAAATTGCAGTAGATCCTCAGGACCAAGAGAAAATAGCATTCACTTGCCCTTCTGGCGTGTTTGCCTACAGGAGAATGCCTTTTGGTCTGTGTAATGCTCCTGCAACTTTTCAGAGATGCATGCTATCCATCTTCTCTGATATGGTGGAAAAATTCCTGGAAGTCTTCATGGATGACTTCTCAGTATATGGAGACTCATTCAGCTCCTGTCTTAACCACCTAGCACTTGTCCTGAAAAGGTGCCAAGAGACTAACCTGGTTTTAAACTGGGAGAAATGTCACTTTATGGTGACTGAAGGAATTGTCCTTGGGCACAAAATTTCAAGCAAGGGAATAGAGGTGGATAAGGCAAAGGTAGAGGTAATTGAAAAATTACCACCACCTGCCAATGTTAAGGCAATCAGAAGCTTTCTGGGACATGCAGGATTCTACAGAAGGTTTATAAAAGATTTTTCGAAAATTGCAAAACCTCTGAGCAGTCTGCTAGCTGCTGACACACCATTTGTGTTTGACACACAGTGTCTGCAGGCATTTGAGACCCTGAAAGCCAAGCTGGTCACAGCACCAGTCATCTCTGCACCAGACTGGACATTACCATTCGAATTAATATGTGATGCCAGTGACCATGCCATTGGTGCAGTGTTGGGACAGAGGCATAACAAGCTTCTGCACGTCATTTATTATGCCAGCCGTGTTCTAAATGACGCACAGAAGAATTACACAACCACAGAAAAAGAGTTACTTGCAGTGGTCTATGCCATTGACAAGTTTAGATCCTATCTAGTGGGATCAATGGTGATTGTGTACACTGACCATGCTGCTCTTAAGTACTTACTCACAAAGCAGGATTCAAAATCCAGGCTCATAAGATGGGTGTTGCTTCTGCAAGAGTTTGATATAGAAATAAGAGACAGAAATGGGACAGAGAACCAAGTAGCTGATCATCTGTCCCGAATAGAACCAGTAGCTGGGCATCCCTCTCTTCTACTGAGATCTCTGAGACTTTCCCAGATGAGCAACTCTTTGCCATTCAGGAAACTCCATGGTTTGCAGATATTGCAAATTACAAAGCTGTGAGGTTCATACCCCAGGAGTACAGCAGGGTGCAAAGAAAGAAATTAATTTCAGATGCCAAGTACTACCTATGGGATGAGCCATATCTCTTTAAGAGATGTGCAGACAGAATGATCCGCAGATGTGTACCCAGAGAGGAAGCACAAAGGATCCTGTGGCATTGCCATGGATCACAGTATGGGGGACATTTCGAAAGTGATCGAACAGCCACTAAGGTCCTCCAATGTGGCTTCTACTGGCCTACTCTCTATAGAGATGCCCGAGAGTTTGTGCGTAACTGTGACAGTTGCCAAAGAGCTGGTAACTTGCCTCATGGATACGCCATGCCTCAACAAGGGATCCTAGAGATTGAATTGTTTGATGTATGGGGTATTGAATTTTATGGGTCCGTTCCCACCATCATACTCAAACACTTACATTCTGGTGGCAGTGGACTATGTATCTAAATGGGTAGAAGCAATTGCTACACCCACTAATGATACTAAGACCGTGCTGAAATTCCTCCAGAAAAACATCTTTAGCAGGTTTGGTGTTCCCAGGGTACTAATCAGTGATGGGGGCACTCATTTCAGCAATAAACAGCTGTACTCTGCTATAGTCTGATATGGAATTAGCCACAAAGTGGCAACCCCATATCATCCACAGACAAATGGACAAGCTGAAGTCTCTAACAGAAAGCTAAAAAGAATCCTAGAACGGACTGTAATTGCCCGTAGAAAGGATTGGGCAAGGAGCTTGGATGATGCTCTGTGGGCATACAGAACAGCATTCAAGACTCCAATAGGAACCTCTCCATACCAACTTGTGTATGGCAAGGCCTGTCATCTGCCCGTGGAACTGGAACATAAAGCCTATTGGGCAACCAGATTCCTAAACCTGGACGCTAAGTTAGCTGGTGAAAAAAGATTGCTCCAGCTAAATGAGCTAGATGAATTTAGACTCAGTGCCTTTGAAAATGCAAAATTTTATAAGGAAAAGGCAAAGAAGTGGCATGACAAGAAGTTGTCATCCAGAGTCTTTGAGCCAGGACAAAAAGTTCTGCTCTTCAACTCTAGGCTCAGACTGTTCCCAGGAAAACTTAAATCCCGGTGGAGGGGTCCGTATGTGATTACAGGAGTGTCACCATATGGATATGTTAAGCTTCAGGATACTGATTCTGACAAAAAGTTCATTGTTAATGGGCAGAGGATCAAGCATTATCTTGAAAGCAATTTTGAGCAAGAATGCTCAAAACTGAGGCTTGAATGATTCTCAGTGAAGGTCCAGCTAAAGACAGTAAAGAAGCGCTTGCTGGGAGGCAACCCAGTCATTAGCAGGTTATCTGTTTTATTTAATCAAAGTTTGATACATATTCTCAAAGGGCAAGTATCAAAATTGAAGGAATTCACAGAGTTACAGAAGGATTCAGTGCAAAAAGCAGAGAAAAGGAGCTTGCTGGCGAAAAAATGCCAGTAAGGGGTACTTTGGGCGTTAAACGCCAGAATGGGCACTGTTCATACCCTGACCGGGCTCCCCCAAACTCGGTCAGTTCATAAAAGGTCCGACCTCGATCCTAAGGCTCACGCCTAAAAGGTCGGACCTCGGACGAATAAAGCAAGGGAAGGCCCATCAAAAGGAACCCAGCCCAAACCTAAAGGCCGAAAAGGCCTAGCAAAGGCGGTTCCACAAAGATAGGGATAAAACTCCCGAAAGATAAGATAAGATAAGAATATCTTATCCAGGGAAGATCACGGCCAACTACTATAAATACACTGGAGCACCCAGGTATGACATTCATTCCATATCTACACATATCTGCTTGGACCCATGCTAACTTAAGCATCGGAGTGTCATTGCAGGTACAACCACCAACCACTCTGCATATCAAGCTCGGGTCCCTGAACCCCCACCTCGGGCCTCTCCAGACGACCGAGCTACACGTTTCAGGTAACCCCCGGAACATTGGCGCCGTTGCCGGGGACCTGGAAGTCATCCCTCCACCATGGCGGATGACCCTCACGACAATGACCGCGCTGCATCTGAACAAGAGGACGAAATTGACACCGGAGAACGACCGGACAGCCCCCTATCACCACGCACTCCAGGAGGAAACAAACAGAATCGCCCGAAGACATCACTCCCAAACAAAGATCCACAAAATTCCGAAAAAGAGAAGAGCTCAGAAATTCTAGAAGCAGTCCGGGCACAACAAGACCGGCTAAAACAACTCGAAGAGGACATAAAGAAGCAGAAAGAAACTGAACAAGATCTGAGAAGGGAGGCTCGAAAGCGCAGAGAATTAGAAGAAAAACTGCGGAAAATAGAGGCCAACCTGAAAGACCGAACAGAACGCGGCACCACCCCCGAAGGCAACCATGATCCCTTCACGCGAGAGATCATGAAGGAGAAGGTGCCGCGAAACTTCAAACCACCCGACATGGATCTCTACGACGGCACCACCGATCCAAGTCACCACCTCAGCAACTTCAGAAGCAGAATGTACCTAGTCGACGCCTCCGACGCGATTCGGTGCAAAGCCTTCCCCACCACTCTCACCAAGTCAGCCATGAGGTGGTTCGACAACCTGCCACCAAGATCAATCACCAGCTTCGAAGACCTAACCAAAAAATTCCTAACAAGGTTCTCTATTCAAAAGGACAAGACAAAACATGCCCCCAGTCTACTCGGGATCAAGCAAGGTAACCAAGAAACTCTCCGAGAATACATGGAGCGATTCAACAAAGCTTGCCTGGACATACAACACTTGCCCACTGAAGCAGCCATCATGGGACTAGCAAACGGCCTAAAAGAGGGACCGTTTAGCCAATCCCTATCCAAACGCTACCCGACCTCCCTATACGAGGTGCAGGAGCGGGCAGAAAAATATATCAACATGGAGGAAACCTCCCAGCTAAGAGACTCTTCTAGAAAGGAATCAACCTACCCACTCCGAGATCGGGATCGGGAACAAAAGAAAAAAGAAGACCCCAACTCGGACAAGCCACGGAAGTACCACAACTACACCCCCCTCCGAGTCTCCCTGGTAGACGTCTACAGAGAAGTATGCCACACCGAAAAGATCCCACCGCCCCGACCGCTAAAACACAAGAAAGCGGGAAGAGATCGGTCCGAATACTGTGAATATCACAAGCTCTACGGTCATTCTACTAACGACTGCTACGACCTAAAAAATGTTATAGAAAAGCTGGCCAGAGAAGGAAAACTCGACAGATACATAGCAGAGAAAGGAGAAGAGACCAGGAAGAGAAGGCGGGGAGATAACGAAGGTCGGGCCGAACAAACCCCGCGAACCCCTGAAAGACACGTTCACATGATAAATGGAGGTTTTGCAAGCGGAGGAACATCCAGATCCTCGCGAAAAAGACACCTCAAAGAAGTCTATCATGTCCGAGAAGACAGCCCCTGCCCGAGTTACCTACTATCTCATTTACCCGAGAAGATGCTCAAGGGATAATTCCCGGGCACGACGATCCAATGGTAGTCACCATTATCCTAGCAAACGCCAACTTACATCGAACCCTGATTGACCAGGGAAGCTCAGCAGATATCCTGTTCAAAACGGCATTCGACAAGCTCGAACTTGAAGAAAAAGAACTAAAGGCCTATCCCACCGACCTATTTGGGCTAGGGGATACCCCGATCCATCCCTTAGGATACATCCCGCTACACACTACCTTTGGAAGAGGCGAGCAATCTAAAACATTAAGCATCGACTACATTATAGTCGACGTCACTTCGGCATACAATGCCCTCATTGGGCGACCAACCCTAAACAGACTGGCAGCTATAGTCTCGACCCCACACCTCTGTATGAAGTTCCCTACCGCAAAAGGAATCGCCACCCTAAAAGGCGACCAAAAACTAGCGCGGCGATGCTACAACGAAAGCCTGAGCCTAAAAGGGAAGGAGGTCAACACGATAGAGCTCGGACGAGTGCAGTCCCAAGAAGATCTTCGACCACAACCAGAGGGAGAAACCGAAAAAGTCCAGATTGGGAACACACCTGAAAAAATAACAAACATAGGAGCGAACCTCAAAACGGGCCTAAAAGAGGAACTCATAACCCTCTTAAAGGAGAATTCCGACCTCTTCGCCTGGAAAGCCTCCGACATGCCAGGCATAAGCCCCGACCTAATGTGCCATAAGCTATCAGTTTACCCGGGATCCCGACCTGTCCAACAAAGACGCCGGAAGCTCGGACCCGAGCGCATGCAAGCGATAGAAGAACAAGTACAAGCACTACTAGATGCAGGGTTCATTAGGGAAGTAAAATACCCCCTATGGCTTGCAAACGTGGTCCTGGTAAAAAAGCCCAACGGAAAATGGAGGATGTGCGTCGATTACACAGACCTCAACAAAGCCTGCCCCAAAGACCCATATCCACTACCAAACATCGACGCCTTAGTAGACGCAGCCTCAGGCTACAGATATCTCTCCTTCATGGACGCATACTCGGGATACAATCAAATCCCGATGTACGGACCCGACCAAGAAAAGACCTCGTTCATAACCCCAAGGGCAAACTACTGCTACGTAGTAATGCCCTTCGGGCTGAAGAACGCAGGGGCAACCTACCAGAGGCTAATGAACAAAGTGTTCTCAGAGCACATCGGACTACAGCTAGAGGTGTACGTCAACGACATGCTGGTAAAGACACAAGAAGACAGAAACTTGCTGACCGACCTCACCAGCGTCTTCGGGACCCTCAGAAAACACAACATGAGACTTAACCCGACAAAGTGCACCTTTGCCGCAGAAGCCGGAAAGTTCTTAGGCTTCATGCTGACTCAAAGGGGCATCGAAGCGAACCCGGACAAATGCCAAGCAATACTCAATATGAAGAGCCCGACGTGTGTCAAAGAGGTACAACAACTGAATGGAAAGCTAGCCGCCCTATCAAGATTCTTGGCAGGATCAGCGATAAAATCACTACCTCTCTACTCGCTCCTAAAGAAAGGAAAACCCTTCTCGTGGACCCCGGAGTGCGAAAAAGCCTTCCAAGAATTCAAGGAATTCCTCGGGCAGCCACCAATCCTAACCCGACCTTTAAAAGGAGAAGAACTCGTACTATACCTCTCGGTTGGAAATCGAGCAGTCGCTTCAGCATTAATACGAGAAAAGGACCAAGGACAACACCCCATATACTTTGTAAGCAAGGCACTACAAGGGGCCGAATTAAACTACCAGAAGATAGAAAAATTCGCCTACGCCCTAGTATTCACAGCTCGGAGGCTCCGTCCCTACTTTCAAGCCCACACCATCAAAGTCCGGACAAACCAACCCATGAGACACATCCTCCAAAAAACAGACCTGGCAGGACGAATACTGCAATGGGCGGTGGAACTGTCCGAGTTCGACCTCCACTATGAAACCCGGACTGCCATAAAATCTCAGTATCTAGCCGACTTCATCGCAGAATACACTGAGACCCCCGGAACCCCACGCTCATGGAACCTGTATGTCGACGGGTCCTCAAACAAAACTGGAAGCGGAGCCGGGGTTATACTCGAAAGCGACCAAGGAACGCAGATAGAACTATCCCTAAAATTCGAGTTCCAGGCCTCGAACAACCAAGCCGAATACGAGGCCCTACTAGCAGGTCTAAAGCTAGCCGAAGAGGTCGGAGCCCAGAAAATCACGATCTTCAGCGACTCCCAGGTCATCACATCACAAGTAAATGGAAGCTACCAGGCCAAAGACCCAACTATGAAAAAATACCTGGACCAAACACAGGCACAATTACGCCACTTTCCAGAGACACAGATCCAGCACATACCTCGGGAACAAAACGCCCGGGCAGACGCCCTCTCAAAGCTTGCCAGCACCAAGCCCGGAGGTAACAACAGAAGTCTCCTCCAGGAAACCTTACAATCTCCCTCCGTGCTAAGAGAGGAAGAAACGCTAAATATATCCGACCAACAGCAAGGATGGATGACCCCCATACTCAGCTACCTGAAGTCGGGAACTCTCTCCGCCGAAAGAAAAGAAGCTAAAAGACTCACGAAAGACGCCCAGAATTATACACTAATTCACGACGTATTATACAGAAGAGGATTCGCAAACCCCCTCCTTAGGTGTGTCCCGACCTCAGAAATAAAGAGCGTCCTCGAAGAAGTCCACGAAGGCATGTGTGGGAACCACCTCGGAGCTCGGGCATTATCCAAGAAAGTAGTCCGAGCTGGGTTCTACTGGCCAACTTTGCGAAGAGACGCAACAGAGTTTGTAAAAATATGCCCCCCTGCCAAAAACACGCCAATTTCCACAAGGCACCACCCGAAGACCTTATCAGCATCACCGCACCATGGCCCTTCGCAAAATGGGGACTTGACCTACTCGGCCCGTTCCCCCAAGGACCGGGGCAAGTCAAATACCTCATAGTAGGGGTCGACTACTTCACAAAGTGGATCGAAGCTGAACCTTTAGCCACCATTACGGCTCAGAAAAGCCGCAAATTCCTATATAAAAACATCGTCACAAGGTTCGGAGTCCCCTACTCCATCACAACAGACAATGGAACACAGTTCACGGACACAAGTTTTCAGAACTTGGTGGCCGAACTAAAAATCAAACAGCAATTCACCTCAGTCGAGCACCCACAAGCCAACGGACAAGCAGAGGCCGCAAATAAAGTCATCTTGGCTGGGTTAAAACGAAGACTCCAAGAGGCCAAAGGAGCATGGGCCGAGGAGCTCCCCCAGGTATTATGGGCATATCGAACAAACCCCCACTCTACAACGGGAGAATCGCCATTCCGACTAGCTTACGGGATGGAGGCAATGATTCCTATCGAAATAGATGAAGGGTCACCCAGAGTCATCTTCTACAACGAAGAAGGTAACCCGCAGGCACAAAAGGAAGAACTCGACCTCCTCCCCGAGGTCCGAGAAAGAGCCCGGATCCGAGAAGAAGCCTTAAAACGGCGAACGGCCTTCAGATACAATCAGAAAGTAATAAAACGAAGCTTCTCCACTCACGACCTAATTCTAATCCGAAATGACATCGGAACGCAAAAGTCGGGAGAAGGAAAGCTAGCTGCAAATTGGAAAGGACCCTACAAAGTAACAGAAGTCTTAGGAACAGGCTATTACAAGATATCCGACCTAGAAGGCAATGAGCTGCCCAGGGCCTGGCACGCCTGTAATCTAAGACGGTACTACAGCTAGAAAAATTTGACACGAGGTGTACTCTTTTTCCCTACAAGGGTTTTTTAATGAGACACCCGGTCAAGTAAAGCACCCGACCTAGTCAAGGGTAAACACTCTGTAAATTTTCTTTCTTTTTTAATACTAATCAAATTTTTCTATTTTCTTTTGTTCTTCCTCGTGATGAAACAAATCCTGAAAAAGTACCCCGCCAAGGCGCATTAATTTATGCTCGACAAAACGCAAAAAATCATTGCCGAGAGACCACACAAGGTCGGCAAAGATAAAAGCGACGATGTTCAAATTAATGTGAGAAGTTATAAAGTAACTCTGAAAAAGGCTCAAAAAGCCGTATAAAAAGAGATTACAAAAATAACTTAAAAGGCCGACCAATGACAAGGTCGGACCCAACAAAGGGTGTACTCGACCGCTCAACCCGAGGTCCGAGAAAAAGCCCGGACCCGAGAAGGAAGCCTTAAAACGGCGAAAACAAAGATTTCGAAAACGCTTACTAAAAAGTTGCTATACAAAAAAACAACTAAAAAGTACAAGCGAAAAAACGAAATCAAAAGGAAAAAATAAAAGTTTTAAAGAAAAAAAAAAGCGCTAGCTAAAAGGTTGTTATCCAAAAACAACTAAAAAGCATAAAAGCGGAGCAAAAAGTCGAAACGCGAACAAAAACACCGCATAATAAGCTAAAAAGTTACTACAAGTAGCTAAAAAGCAAAAAGGGTGTTCAAAGCATTCACAGAAACCATCCAAAAACAAAAAGAGCCCACAGGCCGGGCAAAAAAACCAAAAGATAAAAAGGATTACAGAGAATCAAAGATCCTTTCCGGACGCCGCATCAACAGAAGGCTGCGGAAGAAACATAGAAATCGGGACAGCATCGACGGCACCGTCATCTCGATTTAAAACCTCCACACCAGATCCATCCCCGGCCAAAGGTGAAGTCGGGCTCGCAACCGGAACTGTGGGATCGGACAACGGAACTTTGGGGTCGGACACCGGAACCTCATCCTCGTTGGGAGCAGGGACAATCTTTCCCTCCACAACAACGTTATCCGTACTGAATAAACTCAGATCCAGGTCAGGAGCAAGAACCCGGACCTGAGCCTTCAAATTTTCATACATAGCATCCATACCCTTAGCCACATGCCCTTCTAGCTCGTAAAAATCATCTTGAGCAGATTGCAACTTCTCCTTTCTCTCCACAAGCTCGGCAAGTGTCCGAGTATAATTCTCCTTCGCCGCCTTCGCCATCTCCTCGGACGAACTCGCCGCCGCCACAGCCGCGGTAGCTTTAGCTTTCTCCTTCTCCAAAGACTCCTCCAGCTCAGCAATCCTGGCAGCCTTCAGTTTACTAAATCTCTCAAACTCAGACTGAGCTTTCTCAAGTCGGGAACTGGTCGCACCAATAGGGGATTTCTTGAACTCCCGGGCAATAGCGGCATGAAGACTAGCCATCCGGACACAGCTCCGCGCCATATACTGAAAATGGTGCTCCATAGACACATCATCAGTAGAAATAAAAGTCTGAGGGAGAATATGCTGCTCAACCCAACCAAGAGCATCGAAATCCTTGTCATTAAAACCCGCAGGCTCTTGAGAGGTCTTCTGTTTCTTGGGAGGAGGACCCGAGGACGAAGGAGGAGAAGAGGTAGCAGGTCCAGAGGTCGGAGGATCTTGATTTATAGCTCGGAACTGGGGAGTCGGAATAGTCTTTGACCGAGTAGTGACACCCACAGTAGTCTTCTCCGGAGAAGATCGGGCAGAAGCCCCCCCAGCCTCGATATTCCGAGCGGCCACAGACTTCTTCGTCCGACGAAGGTACTTCATGGAATCCGCCTGAGAAGACATCTCTGCAGAAATAAAAGAAAAGGATTACCACAACAGAAATTCCAACAAAACAAGCAAAGCCAAAAATACTAAAAAAAGATGAATCTCGGAGAGGTCGGGAACTACCTAACTCGGAACGGAGAAGGCTTGGATCTCCCAACATTTTCTTCGTGTCCAAGTGAGGTGCCCGACCCCATAAACTGCTTACCACACCCACAAAAGCCTGCTCCACCTCATCTAGACTCTCAAAGGTATACTTAGTAGACACTACATTCTCCTGCCAACAAAGAGGAAAAGAAGGCTCCCCACTCTCATCTAGAAAGAAAGGTCGGACGTCTCCAGTAGCCCGGACCTTGAAATAAAAGTTCTTAAAATCATGAAAGGACTCATCATACAGGGTACAAAACTTCCTTCCCTGGTTTGCCCTAAAAGAGACCCAAGATACCTTCCTTCCACCCGACCCCGGCTTCGTCAACACAAACAAGTAGGAAAAAAGAGAAATAGAGGGAGCGACGCCCAAAAACTGACACAAAAGTTGAAACAGCTTTAAAAACGCCCAAGAATTCGGATGGAGCTGCGTAGGGGCAAGGTTACAAGACCATAACACCTCGGACTCCAGGTCGGTAAAAGGAAGTCGGACACTCAGCTTAGAGAAAAAACAATCATAAGCATAAAAGAAGAGCTTCTCGGAACTATCTAAGGGCGGGAAGCACACTCTCTCCTCGGAATCCGGGGCTACTAGTTCATAATCCCTCTCAGACTCTCTATTTTCACATATGCTACAGTGCCTACGGAACCTAGCTAAATACTCAGAATCTACCACAGAAGGGACTTTTAGAGGAAGAGGGTCTACCCAACCAAGACCACTTGGAATCTTGGTCGACATCGCTTGAAGAACCTTTCGAGACATAAAATTCTTACCTACAAAGAAGAATACAATAGCAAGCAAAAATCACATAAAGCAGACAGCGAAAAAACCCATTCAGCAAAAATAAGAAACAAAAACCCAACGAAGAAAATGCGGCAACCCAGAGCAAAAATACCAGAGAACAAAAAAGAGCCCCCCCCATACACAAACAACAAGCAATGGCGGTGCCTCTTTTTGGGGCAACCCAGGCATAAAGAAACAAACAAGAGCCACACAAAGAACAGAAGCATATGATCACAAGAGGAGAGAAACATAGGAACAAACCTGGAAGAAAGAAAACAAAGGCGAAGAGCTCCGAAGCAAAGAGAACGAAATGGCGGCGCAGAAGAAGCCCCAGAAAGGCACACGGAGAGATTCGGGGAAGCAGAGCAAAGAGAAAGAAAAAGCAGTGCTCGAAAAAGGATAAACGAAAAACAAAACGCAGAAAAGGATGAAAGGGGCAAATAAATAAAAGCCTTCACAGAGCCCGAACGGAAATCGAGGAAAAACGGTAAAATGCAATAAATGCAGGAACGGCCATTTTTGAAATTTGAAAAACTACTATGCCCGAGCTCGACCTCCCAAAAAGGACGAACTCGGGCAGGGGCACTGTTCATACCCTGACCGGGCTCCCCCAAACTCGGTCAGTTCATAAAAGGTCCGACCTCGATCCTAAGGCTCACGCCTAAAAGGTCGGACCTCGGACGAATAAAGCAAGGGAAGGCCCATCAAAAGGAACCCAGCCCAAACCTAAAGGCCGAAAAGGCCTAGCAAAGGCGGTTCCACAAAGATAGGGATAAAACTCCCGAAAGATAAGATAAGATAAGAATATCTTATCCAGGGAAGATCACGGCCAACTACTATAAATACACTGGAGCACCCAGGTATGACATTCATTCCATATCTACACATATCTGCTTGGACCCATGCTAACTTAAGCATCGGAGTGTCATTGCAGGTACAACCACCAACCACTCTGCATATCAAGCTCGGGTCCCTGAACCCCCACCTCGGGCCTCTCCAGACGACCGAGCTACACGTTTCAGGTAACCCCCGGAACAGGCACCATTCTGGGCGTTTAATGCCAATAAAGGTGCCATTTTGGGCGTTAAACGCCAGAATGGGCACCATTCTGGGCGTTTAACGCCAGGTGTGCAGCATCTTGGGCGTTTAGCAAAACGCCCAGTGATGAAGGGGTTTCTGGCGTTTAACGCCAGCCAGGGTACCTGGCTGGGCGTTAAACGCCCAAATTGGCCAACATTTGGGCGTTAAACGCCAGAATGGATACCATTCTGGGCGTTTAACGCCAAAAAGGTGGGAGACAGAGATTTTGCTTTCCACTTAAAATGTTTTCAAACTTTCCTGTTTTAATCCATAATTTTCCACATTAATACATTTCAAACTTTCATCATTAACCTTCAAATTTTCAAATTCAAAATCATTCTTCAAATCTCTTTCAAATCCTTTCCAAATCTTCTTCAAAAAAAACTCAAATATCTCTCAATTTCTTCCCATATCTTCTCAAATCTCCTTTAAAATTTTCGAACTCTCTCTCCCTTCCTTATAAATATATGTTCGGCCACACCCCCCTTCCCCACCATTCGAATTTGCTCTCCTCCTCTCTCTCCTCTTTCCTTTCTTTTGCTTGAGGACAAGCAAACCTCTAAGTTTGGTGTATTTTTCCGTGATCACTAAGTTAAGGCTCATCAAGATCATGGCCCCCAAAGGAAAACAAACCAACTCAAGAGGCAAGAAAGAGAATACTCCAAAAGACCTTTGGAGTCAAGAGAAGTTCTTAACCAAAGAACATGTAGACCATTACCACAAAATAATGGGTCTAAGGTCAGTGATCCCGGAAGTTAAATTTGATCTGAAGGAAGATGAATATCCGGAGATCCAAGAGCAAATTCGAAACAGAGGATGGGAAGTTCTACTCAAATTTGTGGCTGACAGATAAACAGAGAATGACTGGAACCGCTTTTCATACCTACAGAATCATGGTTAGAAGGAGAATTATTTACTTCCATCTGGACAAAATAAGAGAGGTCTTCAAATTACCTCAACTACAAGATGATCCTGAATCCTTTAATAGGAGAATGGTGAGAGTAGATAAGGGGTTGGATCAAGTTCTAGAGGACATATGCCTCCCTGGAACCAAGTGGATGACCAATTCAAAAGGTGTCCCAAACCAACTCAAGAGGGGAGATCTCAAACCAGTTGCAAGAGGCTGGTTGGACTTCATAGGGCGTTCTATCTTGCCCACTAGTAACCGTTCTGAGGTTACTATCAAGAGAGCAGTGATGATTCATTGTATTATGCTGGGGTGAGGATGGGAGTAGATGAATTCATCCCAATTGAGCACCCAATCACCAAGAGGTCAATGGAAGGACAAATGCAAAATAACTCTATCAAAAGGAGGGCGCAGGAGTTCCTCCCTGAACTTCTTGAAATTGACTACTGGACTCGTCTAGAAGCATCTGTTGCCAAGCTGCAAGAAGCTATGGAACAAATTAAGGAAGAACAACAGAATCAAAACTGCATGCTCTGCAAATTGCTAAAGGAACAAGAGAAGCAGGGGCGTGAGCTACAGGAGTTGAAGCGCCAAAAGCTCTCCCTTGACGGGTCAAATACCCCACAAGTTGAGGGAGCATCCACTTCTCAAAATCAAGGTTGTTGAGTCCTAACTCTGTGATAACCTCTATCATTAGGAGTCTATTTAAATTTTTGTTTTCTATTACTATTAGTCTTATCTTATATCTATTTTTGAGTCTTGTTCTTAATTCATGATTAATAAAATTTAAGGTTCATGTCTTAAAGCTATGAATGTCCTATGAATCCATCACCTCTCTTTAAATGAAAAATGCTTTAATCACAAAAGAACAAGAAGTACAGGATTTCGAATTCATCTTTGAAACTAGTTGAATTAGTTTGATGTGGTGACAATACTTTTTGTTTTCTGAATGAATGCTTGAACAGTGCATATGTCTTTTGAATTTGTTGTTTTAAGAATGTTAAAATTGTTGGCTCTTGAAAGAATGATGGAAAAGGAGAAATGTTATTGAGGATCTAAAAAATCATCAAATTGATTCTTGAAGCAAGAAAAAGCAGTGAATACAAAAAAAATAAAAAAAAGAAAAAAAATTAAAAAAATATATAATAATAATAATAATAATAATAATAATAATAAAGTTGTGATCCAAGGCAAAAAGAGTGTGCTTAAGAACCCTAGACACCTCTAATTGGGGACTCTAGCAAAGCTGAGTCACAATCTAAAAAGGTTCACCCAAGTATGTGTCTGTGGCATGTATGTATCCGGTGGTAATACTGGAAGACAGAGTGCTTTGGGCCACAGCCAAGACTCATAAAGTAGCTATGTTCAAGAATCATCATACTTCACTAGGAGAATCAACAACACTATCTGAGTTCTGAGTTCCTATAGATGCCAATCATTCTAAACTTCAAAGGATAAAGTGAGATGCCAAAACTGTTCAGAAGCAAAAAGCTACTAGTCCCGCTCATCTAATTGGAGCTAAGTGATGCACGAAATTGCAATCACACTTTTGCAACTCCGCACAACTAACCAGCAAGTGCACTGGGTCGTCCAAGTAATACCTTGCGTGAGCAAGGGTCGATCCCACGGAGATTGTCGGCTTGAAGCAAGCTATGGTTATCTTGTAAATCTTAGTCAGGATAACAGAAATTATCAGGATTGATTGTGAAAAGCAAAAGAACATGAAATAGTTACTTGTATTGCGGTAATGGAGAATAGGTTGAGGTTTGGAGATGCTCCATCTTCCGAATCTCTGCTTTCTTACTGTCTTCTTCATCAAACACGCAAGTCTCCTTCCATGGCAAGCTCGTATAGGGTTTCACCGTTGTCAATGGCTACCTCCCATCCTCGCAGTGAAAGCTAATGCACGCACTCTGTCACAGTACTGCCAATCACCGGTTTGGTTCCCTCCCCTACCGGAATAGAATCCCTCTTTTGCGTCTGTCACTAACGCCCAGTAGGTTACAGGTTTGAAGCACGTCACAATCATTCAATCATTGAATCCTACTCAGAATACCACAGACAAGGTTTAGACCTTCCGGATTCTCTTGAATGCTGCCATCAGGTCCTGCCTATACCACGAAGATTCCGATTAAAGAACCCAAGAGATAACTACTCAATCTAAGATAGAACAGAGGTGGTTGTCAGGCACGTGTTCATAGTTGAGAATGATGATGATTGTCACGGATCATCACATTCATCCGGATTAAGAACAAGTGTTATCTTAGAATGGAAGCAAGCATGATTGAATAAGAAACAGTAGTAATTGCATTAATCCATCAAGACACAGCAGAGCTCCTCACCCCCAACCATGGGGTTTAGAGGCTCATACTGTGGAAAGAAACGTGTACAAAATGTTATGAGGTCATAGGGTACGGATACAATGTCAAAAGATCCTATAAGTAGTAAACTAGTGTCCTAAGGTTTACAGAAATGAGTAAATGACAGAAAAATCCACTTCCGGGCCCACTTGGTGTGTGCTTGGGCTGAGCAATGAAGGAATTTCGTGTAGAGACCTTTTCTGGAGTTAAACGCCAGCTTCCATGCCAGTTTGGGCGTTTAACTCCAAATTTTATTCCAGTTCCGGCGTTTAACGCTGGAATTTCTGTAGGTGACTTTGAGCGCCGGTTTGGGCCATCAAATCTTGGGCAAAGTATGGACTATTATATATTGCTGGAAAGCCCAGGGTGTCTACTTTCCAATGCCGTTGAGAGCGCGCCAATTGGGCTTATATAGCTCCAGAAAATCCACTTCGAGTGCAGGGAGGTCAGAATCCAGCAGCATCTGCAGTCCTTTTCAGTCTCTGGATCAGATTTTTGCTCAGGACCCTCAATTTCAGTCAGAAAATACCTGAAATCACAGAAAAACACACAAACTCATAGTAAAGTCTAGAAAAGTGAATTTTAACTAAAAACTAATAAAAATATACTAAAAACTAACTAAAAGATACTAAAAACATACTAAAAACAATGCCAAAAAGCATACAAATTATCCGCTCATCACAACACCAAACTTAAATTGTTGCTTGTCCCCAAGCAACTGAAAATCAAAATAGGATAAAAAGAAGAGAATATACTATAGACTCCAAAATATCAAAGAAACATAGCTCCAATTAGATGAGCGGGACTAGTAGCTTTTTGCCTCCGAACAGTTTTGGCATTTCACTCTATCCCTTGAAGTTCAGAATGATTGGCATCTATAAGAACTCAGAACTCAGATAGTGTTATTGATTCTCTTAGTTAAGTATGAGGATTCTTGAACATAGCTAGTGTATGAGTCTTGGCTGTGGCCCAAAGCACTCTGTCTTCCAGTATTACCACCGGATACATACATGCCACAGACACATAATTGGGTGAACCTTTTTAGATTGTGACTCAGCTTTGCTAAAGTCCCCAATTAGAGGTGTCCAGGGTTCTTAAGCACACTCTTTTTTGCTTTGGATCACCACTTTATTTCTTTCTTTTTCTTTCTCTTTTTTTTTGCGAATTTTTTTTTTTCACTGCTTTTTCTTGCTTTAAGAATCAATTTGATGATTTTTCAGATCCTCAATAACAGTTCTCCTTTTCCATCATTCTTTCAAGTGCCAACAATTTTAACATTCTTAAAACAACAAATTCAAAAGACATATGCACTGTTCAAGCATTCATTCAGAAAACAAAAAGTATTGTCACCACATCAAACTAATTCAACTAGCTTTCAGAGATAAATTTCGAAACCCTGTACTTCTTGTTCTTTTGTGATTAAAGCATTTTTCTTTTAAGAGAGGTGATGGATTCATAGGACATTCATAGCTTTAAGGCATAAACTTAAATTTTATAAATTATGAACTAAGAGTAAGACTCAAATATAGATATAAGATGAAACTAAAAAAAAATTATAAATAGAAAATAAAACAAAAAAAAAACGCAAACATAGGCTCCTAATGATAGAGGTTTTCACAGAGTTAGGACTCAACAACCTTGATTTTGAGAAGTGGATGCTCCCTCAGCTTGAGAGGAGAGCTTTTGGCGTTTCATCTCTTGAATTTCACGCCCCTGCTTCTCTTGTTCCTTCAGCAATTTGCAGAGCATGCAGTTTTGATTCTGCTGTTCTTCCTTCAGTTGCTCCATAGTCTCTTGCAACTTGTTAATAGATGCTTCTAGGTTGGACCAGTAGTCAATTCTTGGGAATTCAGGGAGGAATTCCTGCGCCCTCTTCTTGATGGAGTTGTCTTGCACTTGTCCTTCCATTGACTTCTTGGTGATTGGGTGTTCAATGGGTATGAACTCATCTACTCCCATCTTCACCCCAGCCTCTTACAGAGCAAGGAAATCAAGCTTGGATAAGCCAATTTGGCTTCAGTGGAATTCTTATTTGCAATTGTGTAGATCTCACAAGCAATCACATGATGCACCTCCACTTCTTTTCCAAGCATGATGCAATGAATCATCACTGCTCTCTTGATGGTGACCTCAGAACGGTTGCTAGTGGGCAATATGGAACGCCCAATGAAGTCTAGCCAACCTCTTGCAATTGGCTTGAGGTCTCCCCTCTGAGTTGGTTTGGGACACCCTTAGAATTGGTTATCCACTTAGTTCCAGGGAGGCATATGTCCTCTAGAACTTGATCCAACCCCTTATCTACTCTCACCATCCTCCTATTAAAGGAATCAGGATCATCTTGCAGTTGAGGCAACTTGAAGATTTCTCTTATTTTGTCCAGATGGAAGTATATAACTTTCCCTCTGACCATGGTTCTATAGGTATGGTAAGCAGTTCCAGTCATTCTCTGCTTATCTGTTAGCCACAGATTTGAGTAGAATTCCTGAACCATGTTCCTTCCAACCTTTGTCTCAGGATTGGTTAGAACTTCCCATCCTCTGTTTCGAATTTGCTCTTGGATCCCCGGATATTCATCTTCTTTTAGATCAAATTTAACTTCCGGGATCACTGACCTCAGACCCATTATTTTATGATAATGGTCTTCATGTTCTTTGGTTAAGAACTTCTCTTCATTCCAAAGATTCTTTGGATTATTCTCTTTCTTGCCTCTTAAATTGGTTTGTTTTCCCTTAGGAGCCATGATATTGATGAATCTTGGCTTAGTGATCAAGGAAAAGCACACCAAACTTAGAGGTTTGCTTGTCCTCAAGCAAAAGAGAAGAGAGAAGAGAGGGGGAGGAAGAGAAAATTCGAATGGTGTGGTTGGAAGAGGGGAACAAACGTGTATTTATAAGGTGGGGAGGGGAGTTTTCGAAAAAAAAGGAGTTTGAAAGGAGATTTGAGAAGATATGAGAAGAAATTAAGAAAAGGGTGAAATTTTTGAACAATGTTTGTAATTGATTTGAAATAAATTTGAAAGAAAAGGTTTTGATTTTTGAAGATTTGAAAGTGAATGATGAATGATTGAAGTGTGATTTTGTAGAAAAGTATGGGTGAGAAAAGGAAAGTTTGAAAAAATCTGATTTGAAAACAAAATTGTGGTCCCCCCCACCAAGCTGGCGTTAAACGCCCAGAATGGCACCCATTCTGGCGTTTAACGCCCATTTGTTGCCCCATTTGGGCGTTTAACGCCCAGCCAGGTACCCTGGCTGGCGTTAAACGCCAGAAATTCTTCTCACTGGGGTTTTCTAAAACACCCAGAATGCTGCACACCTGGCGTTAAAACGCCCAGAATGGTGCCCATTCTGGCGTTTAACGCCCAAAATGGCACCATTCCTGGCGTTAAACGCCCAGAATGGTACCCATTCTGGCGTTTAACGCCCAAAATGCCCCTTACTGGCGTTTTTTTTCGCCAGTAAGCTCATTTTCTCTGCTTTTGAGCTGAATCCTTCTGTAACTCTGTGAATTCCTTCATTTTGATACTTGCCTCTGTAAGAACTAATCATACAACTTTCTAATGACTGGGTTACCTCCAGCAAGCGCTTCTTTACTGTCTTTAGCTGGACTTTCACTGAGAATCACTCAAGTCTCAGTTTTGAGCATTCCTGCTCAAAATTTCCTTCAAGATAGTGCTTGATTCTCTGTCCATTAACAATGAACTTCTTGTCAGAATCAATATCCTGAAGCTCAACATATCCATATGGTGATACTCCTGTAATCACATACGGACCCCTCCACGGGACTTGAGTTTTCCTGGAAACAGTTGAGCCTGGAGTTGAAGAGCAGGACTTTCTGTCCTGGCTCAAAGACTCTGGTTGACAATCTCTTGTCATGCCATTTTTTTGCCTTTTCCTTATAAATTTTTGCATTTTCAAAGGCATTAAGTCTGAACTCCTCTAGCTCATTTAGCTGGAGCAGTCTTTTCTCACCAGCTAACTGTGCATCCATGTTTAGGAATCTGGTTGCCCAGTAGGCTTTGTTCCAGTTCCACAGGCAAATGACAGGCCTTCCCATACACCAGTTGGTATGGAGAGGTGCCTATAGGAGTCTTGAATGCTGTTCTGTATGCCACAGAGCATCATCCAAGCTCTTTGCCCAATCCTTCTTCGGGCCATTACAGTCCGTTCCAGGATTCTTTTTAGCTCTCAGTTAGAGACTTCAGCTTGCCCATTTGTCTGTGGATGATACGGAGTTGCCACTTTATGGCTGATTCCATATCTAACCATAGCAGAGTATAGCTGTTTATTGCAGAAATGAGTGCCCCCATCACTGATTAGCACTCTGGGGACGCCAAACCTGCTGAAAATGTTTTTCTGGAGGAATTTCAGCACGGTCTTGGTATCATTAGTGGGTGTAGCAATTGCTTCTACCCACTTAGATACATAGTCCACTGCCACCAGAATGTAAGTGTTTGAGTATGATGGTGGGAATGGCCCCATGAAATCAATTCCCCATACATCAAACAGTTCTATCTCTAATATTCCTTGTTGAGGCATGGCATACCCGTGAGGCAGGTTACCAGCTCTTTGGCAACTGTCACAGTTACGCACAAACTCTCGGGAATCTTTATAGAGAGTAGGCCAGTAGAAACCGCACTGGAGAACTTTAGTGGCTGTTCGCTCACTTCCAAAATGTCCTCCATACTGTGATCCATGGCAGTGCCATAGGATCCTTGTGCTTCTTCTCTGGGTATACATCTGCGGATCACTCCGTAGCACATCTCTTAAAGAGATATGGTTCATCCCAAAGGTAATACTTGGCATCTGAAATTAATTTCTTTCTTTGCACACTGCTGTACTCCTTGGGTATGAACCTTACAGCTTTATAATTTGCAATGTCTGCAAACCATGGAGCTTCCTGGATGGCAAGAGTTGCTCATCTGGGAAAGTCTCAGAGATCTCAGGTCGCCCCAGCTACTGGTTCTATCCGGGACAGATGATCCGCCACTTGGTTCTCTGTCCCTTTTCTGTCTCTTATTTCTATATCAAACTCTTGCAGAAGCAACACCCATCTTATAAGCCGGGGTTTGAATCCTGCTTTGTGAGTAAGTATTTAAGAGCATGGTCAGTGTACACATCACCTTGATCCCACTAAGTAGGATCTAAACTTGTCAATGGCATAGACCACTGCAAGTAATTCTTTTTCTGTGGTTGTGTAATTCTTCTGTGCATCATTTAGAAACGGCTAGCATAATAAATGACATGCAGAAGTTTGTTATGCCTCGTCCCAACACTGCACCAATGGCATGATCACTGGCATCACACATTAATTCAAATGGTAATGCCCAATCTGGTCAGAGATGACTGGGTGTGACCAGTTTAGCTTTCAGGGTCTCAAATGCCTGCAGACACTGTGTGTCAAACACAATGGTGTGTCAGCAGCTAACAGGTTACTCAGAGGTTTAGCAATTTTCGAAAAATCCTTGATAAACCTTCTATAGAATCCTACATGCCCCAGAAAGCTTCTGATTGCCTTAACATTGGCAGGTGGTGGTAATTTTTCAATTACCTCTACCTTTGCCTTATCCACCTCTCCCCCTGCTTGAAATTTTGTGCCCAAGGACAATTCCTTCAGTCACCATAAAGTGACATTTCTCCAGTTTAAAACCAGGTTAGTCTCTTGGCACCTTTTCAGGACAAGTGATAGGTGGTTAAGACAGGAGCTAAATGAGTCTCCATATACTGAAAAGTCATCCATGAAGACTTCCAGAAATTTCTCTACCATATCTGAGAAGATAGAGAGCATGCACCTTTGAAAGGTTTGCAGGTGCATTGCACAGACCAAAAGGCATTCTCCTATAGGCAAACACGCCAGAAGGGCATGTGAATGCTGTTTTCTCTTGGTCTTGAGGATCTACTGTAATTTGGTTGTAGCCTGAGTAGCCATCCAAAAAGCATAGTATCATGACAGCTAGTCTTTCTAGCATTTGGTCTATGAATGGTAAAGGAAAATGATCCTTCTGGTGGCTGTATTGAGTCTTCTGTAGTCAATACACATGCGCCCCCTGGACTGTCCTTGTAGGAACCAGTTCATTTTTTTCATTATGAACCACTGTCATGCCTCCCTTTTTGGGAACAACTTGGACAGGGCTCACCCAGGGCTATCAGAAATAGGATAAATAATCCCAGCCTCCAGTAATTTAGTGACCTCTTTCTGCACCACCTCCTTCATGGCAGGATTTAGCCTCCTCTGTGGTTGAACCACTGGTTTGGCATTATCCTCCAACAGGATCTTGTGCATGCATCTAGCTGGGCTAATGCCCTTGAGATCACTTATGGACCACCCAAGAGCTGTCTTGTGCGTCCTCAGCACTTTAATCAGTGCTTCCTCTTCCTGTGAATTTAAAGCAGAGCTTATAATCACTGGAAAAGTGTCACCCTCTCCCAGAAATGCATATTTCAGGGATGATGGTAGTGGTTTGAGTTCAGGCTTGGGAGGCTTATCCTCCTCATGAGGAATTTTCGAAAATTCCTTTGCCTCCTCCGGCTCTTCCTGATCAGTTTGAGCATCTTTGAAGATGTCTTCAAGCTCTGATTCTAGGCTTTCAGCCATATTGATCTCTTCTACCAGAGAGTCAATAATGTCAGTGTCCATGCAGTCCTCTGGTGTGTCTGGATGTTGCATAGCTTTTACAGCATTCAACTTGAACTCATCCTCATTGACTCTCAGGTTACTTCCCCCTTTTGTACATCAATGAGAGTTCGTCCAGTTGCTAGGAAGGTCTTCCTAGAATGAGAGTTGCACTTTTGTGCTCCTCCATTTCCAGCACCACAAAGTCAGTTGGAAAGGCAATGCCCAACCTTGACAATCATGTCCTCTATTATGCCTGATGGGTGTTTAATGGAACCATCAGCAAGTTGGAGGCATATCCTGGTTGGTTTGACTTCTCCAATCAACCCAAGCTTTCTGATAGTGGATGCAGGTATTAAATTGATACTTGCTCCAAGATCACATAAGGCTATCTTGGTGTAATTGCCTTCCAATGTGCATGGTATCAGAAAGCTTCCAGGATCTTGAAGCTTTTCTGGTAAGCTTTTTAAAATGACTGCACTGCATTCTTCAGTGAACACTTTTTCAGTTTCTCTCCAGTCCTTCTTATGACTTAAGATCTCTTTCATGAACTTAGCATAAGAAGGTATTTGCTCAAGTGCCTCTGCAAATGGAATCTTTATTTCAAGAGTCCTTAAATAATCTGCAAAGCGGGCAAATTGCTTATCCTGTTCCGCCTTGCGGAGTTCTGAGGATAAGGCATCTTGGCTTGATATTCTTCACCTTAGATGCTGCAGTTTATTCCTTACAGAAGTGGTTGAAGAAGCCTTGTTAGAGGGATTACTGTCAGCACTCTCAGGTGTCTGATTTTCCCTTGGCGTTTGGACGCCAGAATTGGGTGGAAAATGGGCGTTTAACGCCAACTTTTCCCCCTTTTCTGGCGTTTGAACGCCAGAACTGGGCAAGGAATGGGCGTTTAACGCCAGCTTTCCTTCCCTTTCTGGCGTTTGAACGCCAATATTCCTCTCTGGGCTCTTACTGTCCTCAGAGGGATTTTGAACAGTGGTTTGGTTGTCCTCTGTCAATTGTTCCTTGTTTGGCTTTTTGCTCTTTTGAGCAGTGTTATTCAAGGTCTTTCCACTCCTCAATTGAACTGCTTGACACTCCTCAGTTAACTGTTTAGATATTTGCTGTTTTGCTTGATTCAACTGTAGTTCTATGCTTTTATTAGCAACTTTAGTTTCATGGAGCATCTCTTTAAATTCTGCTAACTGTTCTGTCATCAGGAGCAGTTGTTGATTACTCATTCATCTGTCTTGAGGATTAGGATCAGTGACTAATGCCATGACTTCCTCCTTGGGACGTCTCATTGCTAGAATACAAGTATTGGTTTCTAGCAACAGTGTCTATGAGCTCTTGAGCTTCTTCAATTGTCTTCCTCATGTGTATAGATCCACCAGCTGTGGTCTAAAGACATCTGAGCTTTTTCTGTAAGCCCATAGTAGAAAATGTCTAACTGGACCCACTCTGAAAACATTTCAGAGGGACATTTTCTTAGCATACCTCTATACCTCTCCCAGGCATCATAAAGGGATTCATTATCCTCTTGTTTAAAGCCTTGGATGTCCAGCCTTAGCTGTGTCATCCTCTTTGGAGGGTAAAAATGATTCAGAATTTGTCTGACAACTGTTTCCATGTCTTTATGCTTGCTGTAGGTTGGTTATTTAACCACCTTTTAGCTTGATCTTTTACAGCAAATGGAAACAGTAGTAGTCTGTAGACATCCTGATCTACCTCTTTATCATGTACTGTGTCAGCAATTTGTAAGAACTGTGCCAGAAACTCAGTAGGTTCTTCCTGTGGAAGACCGGAATACTGGCAATTTTGCTGCACTATGATAATGAGTTGAGGATTTAGCTCAAAGCTGCTTGCTTTGATGGGAGGTTACGATGCTACTCCCATATGCAGCTGTAATGGGGTTAGCATATGACCCCAGAGTCCTTTTGGACTGATTAATTCCACTTAAGTCCATGATGGACAAAAGGGAAATGATAATAATTGCAAAGAGATAAATTTTGCTTATTTTTTTTTTATTAATTTTTGAATAACCGAAAAAATTAAATAAATAAACAAAATAAAGGAAAATAAAATAGAAATTTCGAAAATCAAAAGGAAAAGAGATCAAGGCAAATGGAGAACTGAATCAATTAGTAAAAAAAGATTTTGAAACAGCAATTAAAAGATATGATTGAAAAATTTTTATGAAAAAGATTTGATTCTTAAAAAGAGGAAAGAGAAAAACACAAAAAGACACCAAACTTAAAATTTTAGAAAATCAAACACAATTTTTTTCGAAATTTTAAAGGAAAAACACAAAGAGGACACCAAACTTAGACTTTTGTGAATCAAAAAGGGACTAAGAACAAGAAAATCGAAAATCAAAGAAAACAGCATGCAATGGACACCAAACTTAGAATATAGAACTAGACTCAACTAAAAGACTCTAAACCAACAAAAAGAAAACAGTCCTAATCTAAGCAACAAGATAGCCGTCAGTTGTCCAAACTCGAACAATCCCCGGCAACGGCGCCAAAAACTTGATGCACGAAATTGCAATCACACTTTTGCAACTCCGCCAACTAACCACCAAGTGCACTGGTCGTCCAAGTAATACCTTGCGTGAGCAAGGGTCGATCCCACGGAGATTGTCGGCTTGAAGCAAGCTATGGTTATCTTGTAAATCTAGTCAGGATAACAGAAATTATCAAGATTGATTGTGAAAAGCAAAAGAACATGAAAGTTACTTGTATTGCAGTAATGGAGAATAGGTTGAGGTTTGGATGCTCCATCTTCCGAATCCTGCTTTCTTACTGTCTTCTTCATCAAACCTCAAGTCTCCTTCCATGGCAAGCTCGTATAGGGTTTCACCGTTGTCAATGGCTACCTCCCATCCTCGCAGTGAAAGCTAATGCACGCACTCTGTCACAGTACTGCCAATCACCGGTTTGGTTCCCTCCCCTACCGAATAGAATCCCTCTTTTGCGTCTGTCACTAACGCCCAGTAGGTTACAGGTTTGAAGCACGTCACAATCATTCAATCATTGAATCCTACCAGAATACCACAGACAAGGTTTAGACCTTCCGGATTCTCTTGAATGCTGCCATCAGTCCTGCCTATACCACGAAGATTCCGATTAAGAACCCAAGAGATAACTACTCAATCTAAGATAGAACAGAGGTGGTTGTCAGGCACGTGTTCATAGTTGAGAATGATGATGATTGTCACGGATCATCACATTCATCCGGATTAAGAACAGTGTTATCTTAGAATGGAAGCAAGCATGATTGAATAAGAAACAGTAGTAATTGCATTAATCCATCAAGACAAGCAGAGCTCCTCACCCCCAACCATGGGTTTAGAGGCTCATACTGTGGAAAGAAACGTGTACAAAATGTTATGAGGTCATAGGGTACGGATACAATGTCAAAAGATCCTATAAGTAGTAAACTAGTGTCCTAAGGTTTACAGAAATGAGTAAATGACAGAAAAATCCACTTCCGGGCCCACTTGGTGTGTGCTTGGGCTGAGCAATGAAGGAATTCGTGTAGAGACCTTTTCTGGAGTTAAACGCCAGCTTCCATGCCAGTTTGGGCGTTTAACTCCAAATTTATTCCAGTTCCGGCGTTTAACGCTGGAATTTCTGTAGGTGACTTTGAGCGCCGGTTTGGGCCATCAAATCTGGGCAAAGTATGGACTATTATATATTGCTGGAAAGCCCAGGGTGTCTACTTTCCAATGCCGTTGAGAGCGCGCCAATTGGGCTTATAGCTCCAGAAAATCCACTTCGAGTGCAGGGAGGTCAGAATCCAGCAGCATCTGCAGTCCTTTTCAGTCTCTGGATCAGATTTTTGCTCAGGACCCTCAATTTCAGTCAGAAAATACCTGAAATCACAGAAAAACACACAAACTCATAGTAAAGTCCAGAAAAGTGAATTTTAACTAAAAACTAATAAAATATACAAAAACTAACTAAAA